>NC_133650.1:215813053-216121567 GCF_009905375.1 Apium graveolens
ACGGTTTATTTATTATGAATAAAAGAAGAATAAATCAATTAATAATAATATTAATTGATTTTTAAATACCAAAATATAAATTTTAAAAGCTCAAAATAATTTTTCAATCATTATCTAAGAAAAAACAGAATTAAAATGATTTTTTCATAATTTTTGGAATTAAAATCAAATTAATATAAATTATATATATAAACTGATTAATTATCAAAATAATTAGTCAATTTAAATAAATAATAAATAAATAAAATTTGGATTTTGAAAAAAAATAATAAAAGAAAATATTTTTTTTGGAATTAAAAATAATTCAGTTAATTATTAAAATAATTAACCAAATTAATTTTGGAAATTAAAAATGATTTTTTTTAGGAATTAAAATTGAATTTTGATTTAAAATAAAATAAAAACTGCAGAAACATGTTTTTGGTTTTGGAATAGGGGAAAATAGAATCTAAACCGGGTTGTTCAATCAGGAAAACGGGTCGGGATGAATTGGATCAGGGTCAACAAGAACTCCCACCGGAAACTGGAAAAAATCCAGAATTCGGCGTCGAGTTCCAGCCACCGGATGGAATTCCGGTTCCGATCCAAACGAAACGATTTCGATCGTTTCTTCCTCCCAGTCTAACCATTATCTAACCCGGAACTCAGACAACACAACAACTTCAACAACCCATTTACAGTCACCAATTCCGGCAATTACCAGCATTAAAACCGGCCACAACTCGAGTTTTCCAATCAATCACCTAAATCGTTCGAAACTCAACCAAAAACAACGCTACATATGTCAAATCGAAGCTCAGGATACATATAACCGAACCCAATGATCATAATCAACAACAAATTCAAGAATAATCTAAAAATTAAAAATAAAGAAACGGCTAAAACAAATTACTCGACTTTAGTAATCCCGAACTCAAACAATACAAATTTATACATAAATCGACTGTAAACAAGCCATTAAAACTATTCATATCATCAAAACGAACCAACAATTACTCAATTACAAACCCCCAATTCGAATACAAACCCTAGAAAATCAAACTTAACAATTACCAATTGTTTGGTGATTTTGATGGTGGAATCAGATGGCACAGATCGAGAGCTTCGATTTGGGTATTCAAGCTCCAAAAATGGAAATCGGAATCATACGAATTCAAGGGATTTAATTCTTGAACTCAAGAACACCCCCAAGAACACATTCTTGATTTTTTAAATTTTCTAAAATTTTTAATAAAAACAATAAAATAACAAAATCTGTTGTTATTTATATTTTTGAAAAATAAATACCCCTAAAATCAATTAAGGGTGTTTTTATTCCCATAATTAAAATAATTAAGCCCCAAAATTATAATTACGGGGAATAATTTTTTTTTAAAAAAGCAGTAAAATATAAAATTCGTATCAAAATTCCCCAAAAATTGTGAATAATTCGAAAATGTAGAAATACTGGGTATTTGATATACGATTGATTTTATAAAAATAAAAACACGAATTTTGTGGGGTTTGACGTCCTGGTGGGGTCCCGATCCGTTTATTTTCGAAAAACAAAAACGATACTTAAATTAACCGATTAACCCAAGCACATATAAAATACATTCAACACACATAAAACGGGATAAAATGAATAATGCAAATAAACACACGCCTAAATAACGGATCGATTCATTTAAAACTCATAACCAGTATCCTATTGGATCATATCAGATCCGAAAATAGATTACTTAGCCGCTAAGTAACTATAAAACGATTCAATTTAATACCAGATTTAGATAATTATCAAAACCGAACTTCTTATAAAACAACTTATGAGAAAATAATGTAAAATATTTCGTCTCTCGAGAATACGGGTTTTGTTGATTTATCGAAAAGATTGTTGTATCGAAAATTTTGCGCCGGGCCGCACACGGGGTCAAACCGTAATCTGGATCGAAAAAGTCAAAACACGGAAAATGTACAGAATATCCAGATTCGGTTAGGAAGGAGTTTTCGAAAGAATTTCGGGTTGTAAAAACATAAAAACGGTTGAAGTTGGACGTTTCCCGGCTTTACAAAATAATTTTGTAATTATTCAGAAAATAATTAATAAATTCATAAATCAATATAAAATCATATAACAGTCCAAAAAATTCTAGAAAAATATCACAATTATCTCTATTTTATCCTGAGCATATAAAAATTAAAATACTCAATTAATATCACATATAAACACCCAAACATCAATTCTAATTATCATATAATTCACTAAAATCCACATAAAGTCATATAAATAATTCCAAATAATTATAATAATAATTTCTAAAAATATGGGATATTACAAACTATATTCAATAATTCTTATATGTTAGGAAATGAATAACACACAGGGGGGGGTGAATGTGTTTTACTATTTTTATGCTTTTCTTGAGCTTTTTATTGTTGAACAAGGTAAATTAAATTTTGTAGTGAAATGTGTTACTGCATAAAATAAACATGCAATAATAAAGAACACAGATCTTTTTAAAACTCATTTAATTTTTATATTAAAATAAGAATGGTTTGCTACAAAATTTCTAGGCTCTATGTTGATAAAGAGCTTAGCTTCTTCTTGAGAGTGTTACAAGATTTTCTAACTTAATTGTTACTTCTGACTAAAAGACCAGTGTTAACTTTATAATTGAGAATTTGGCTTGTCGAGATCTCTAGTCTTCATATCTTCACTTTGACTTATCGATAACTTAGAGTTCTCTAGTGAATTTTGACTTATCGATATCTCTGAGTTCTCTAGTGGAATTTGACTTATCGATAACTCAGAGTTCTCTAATGAATGTTGACTTGTCGATAACTCTGAGTTCTCTAGCGAATTTTGACTTATCGATATCTCTGAGTTCTCTAGTGAAATTTGACTTATTGATAACTCAGAGTTCTCTAATGAATGTTGTCTTGTCGATAACTCTGAGTTCTCTAGTGAAGAAATGGCTTGTCGATATCTTCAATCTCCATGTCTTCAATTTGGCTTGTCGATATCTCTGATAGTTCTCTATAAGCTTTTCTGACTTCTTGATAAGTCATTTGGAGTTCTCGAGTGAATTATCTATAACACTAAATCTGTTACTTGTAGAGATCTTGACTTAGAGTATTTTTATCCAAACAGATTTATTCAACTCCAAGCTTCTTCAAAATTCTTCTAAGGCGTGACCTTCTTGATCTTCTTCCAGATAGAATCCTTAGGCTTGATACTGTTTTAACAAAAAGACTCCAGACCGCTCTTTTACATTTTTACAGACTTTAATTGTTACAAGTATAAATGCAAACTAAGATTACAATACAACTTACTTAGGGTTGTCAGTATGACTTAGTCTTGTTAAAGTATAGGCATGTCTTGCACAACAATCTTCCCCAATTTGTGAGAAGATTGCTTAACACAAATTCATGCCTGTTAACAAGTCTAACCCCAAGTTAAAACAAAATGGAAAATGGAATTAATACATAAAACTTGATAGAATTACAACTTTTATACATTAGGAAATTTACAGTGTTTGGATGGTTACAAGTATCAGGTAAAGAGAGTTTTTATTTCTGCTTCTTCTCTAAGAACATCCTTTAAGTGATCAAGAATCTCAAGTTCTTCTACTATAGGTGTCCCACTTAGAGCTTCTACAAGTTTTTGTCTTGCTATCTTTGGATAATTACTGTCTAGTAAATCAATCCTAAATCTTGAGAATCCACCAACTTTGATGTTTAGAAATTTCCCATCCTTTGAGATTCTACTCACTCCTTTGGCCTTGAGCTCTTCTGATCTTTTTATGAACATCTCAATTTCCTCATCATACTTCCTCACTCTTTCTTCATATTCAGCCTTTTTTTTCTTGTTTCCTCCCTTGTAATCAACCATTCAACTATAACTGATCTCCATGCCCTTGTAGCAGTATCCTTGTCCTTTAGCAAACTTATTATTCTCTTAATTTATGTGGGAGAAAGAGAATCCATTAAATAACTGTCAAGGAAGGTGAATGACCCATCTTCATTGAAAATTCTAACTTCCCTAAGAGATACAACCCAGACACTGACTATTTCCTCAGCAAGTTATTGAAAATGATCTTCATCTGAGATGCACCAATTCAAAGGTAGAAAGTCAGATTACTTCAAACAGTTCCAGATGGCCCTTTCAGTGACTTCTCCTTTCTTTGTAAGCTTGGCTTTCTTAGGCTTTTTCCCAACAGATTTGAGATTGACTTTTAGTGAAGGTTTAGCTAAAGGTAGGACTGAGATTTTCTTTAGAGATGTTTGGCTTGTGGTGATTGGAATTTTTAGGAAAGAATTAGCAGTTTGCTTGAATAAAAATTTAGGCTTTGAGAATTTAGGTGGTTTGATGTTTAAGATATTTGATGTTGAAGGTTGAGCTAAGGTTTGAGTTAGTTGTGTTTGGATTTTTAGGGTTTGGAATGATTCTGAGCCATCATGATTCTTTTTACTCCTCCTCTCACTTCTTCTCTTCTTTTCCTCATCTTTCTTATCATCCTCCTTCTTCTTCTCTCCACCCTTGTTGTCGGATGTCTTAGTGAATTGACTTGGATTTGAGCCAGAAGGATTTTGATCATCTTTCTTCTGCTCATCATTATCCTTGTCTTTTCTTAGATTATACTGTGTATTTGGCAGCATGGTGCTAGGGTTCACAACATATCTCTCCAAAATATTTATCATCTCCACATCTTGATGCTTCTTGTTCTTTTTGTGCTTCAAGTTAGACTGCAATGTCATGATCAGCCTCATGTTTGATCTGACACAATGTTTGGGAACAAGAAGATGTCTGGCTTATTTGGTCATTGGGCAGATGTAAACTACTCCTTGGTTTGGATATAGATAGGCTTCTGGAAAAGCTTCTATCTGTGCCTTTTTAAGCTCTTGGAGAAGTTGAGTATCCTCTTGAATGATTGGATTTACTCTGTCAATCATCACATCAAGTTCAGATGCTCTTAGAGTTTGGAGATTTGTGAGAGTCACCTGAATGCACCTGTCTACACCTCCATCATTGATGTTCATGACAATCCTTATCTCCAGAAAGGTATCAATATTTACTACCACTACCCTTATGAAGTTGATGTTCTTCGCCAAAGCTTTCTTGCAGGTCACATAGTTGTTTTTAAGAGACACTCTTAGTGCTGCAAAAAGGTCATTAAATTCTTGATTTGATTTGGTCCTTCTGCAGCCCTTTGAAGTCTTTCCTTTCCAACATCAATTTGAGCACTTGAGCTTTGACCAATTAGAACAGTTTCTTTAGCCTTAAGTTTAGATTTGTTGAATTGTAGCCTCAATCTCCCCTTCAGTCTTGGTGACAAGCATGAGGAGGGGAGTTAGAATTTATGGCCTCACTTGTTCAGGTAGGGAAGGTAGTGGTATGTTGAGTTTTCCCATGATGGCTTCCAAAGCAATAGAGTTCTGCATTTAAAGATGCTTGTGGGAGTCCACCAATGTCTGGATATAAGATTTTTCACTCTTGACTAGAGAAGTCAAGGCCTGTACTTGCGCATCAAGGGAAGCATTGGAGGTCTGCAATTCTGGGACTTGGCTTTGGAGAGATTGAATTTGTAGATTTATAGAAGTGGATCCAGGCTGATAAGAGCTAGTGGATATTGAGGAACCAGAGGTTGCTTCTACAGCCTATTTGATACCATCCATGAGCAAGGCTTAAGGCTCATATCTGCTTTGATGAAGTTGCTCCAACTTGACCTTTGTGTCGTTTGAGGGAGTGATTTGCTGTTGGAACACTGTATGAAGAGAGATGAATGATTGTTTGAGATTTTTGACTTCTCTTTCAATAGATGTAGGATCCATCCTTGACATTTGCTCAGCAAAGTGCTTGAACTTGGAGGTGATCTGTACTTGGGATGGTATAATCTCATCCATTTTATCCTTCACTGGATTCCTGATCCTATCTTCAAGACCAGTTATCTTGATTTCAAGAGCTTTACCAAAAAGATGAAATGTTTTGAGTTGATCTTTGTATACTTCTGTAATTGCAGCATATACATCTTGTGGAGTTAAGGCTTTTGTATTACTTCCTAGAATAGTGATGTATTTTTCCCTAAATCTGGCCAAGACTTGATCCATCTCTAATACAAAGTCCTGTGAGAGCCATGCATCCACATTTCCATCTTGTTCTGCATCATTTATAATTTTCCCTTTTTGCTTCTCTACTTCTTCATTGTATGTAAGCATGATAGCTTGGTAATCTTGATTTCTAATGTTTGAAATCAGTAGATGCTATGAAATGTTTTCCAATCCGGAAATTGCTCAACTAGTAGATCATCTATATATGTGGGTTGAGAGCCAGATTCTTGTAGCCAGTGAGATAAAATGTGTGGTTGTTGAAGTTGTTAGGCGGATGGTTGAGATTCAGAACCACTTATGACTAAAGTCACAGTTTTACTCACAGATTGCTCTATGTTGATGACATTGTGTAGTCCTCCACTAATAGTGGGAACCTCCAATTGAATTGAAGGGGATTTGACTGGGTTACTGTCATGTACACCGGCCTCAAACCCTTGTGTATCTTGCACCACACTGTCACCTGAATGTGCAATAGTTGCCTCCCCCATAGAAGGATCTTTGGAAATTGTACTCTTAGCATTAACTGCCAAAGCAATTTCTGCTAGGGTTTTGAGGGGAGTCGATCCTACATGAGGAACCTCCAATTGAATTAGAGAGGATTTAGATAGCTCCCCCTCAGGAGTACTACCCTCAAACCTTACAATCTGTGAAGACTGATTTGCACATGAAGGTGCATTTGGTATCTCCATGGGGTCTTCAGTAAAAACTGATGAATTCCCCATGGTCTTGATGGTATCATCAAGGTCTACCCCAGCAAGTAGCCTCTCACCATCTGAATGAAGTGTCTGGGTGGTGAGCAAAGTTTCTTAAACCAAGTCACTTGAGTGAGCTTGCACTTGAGAATTGAATTCAAGTGTTGTTGGTAGAGAAGAAATTTGAGATATGAGAGATTGTTGTTCAGCTGTGAGTGTTGGCAGCTCCCCCTGAATGGATGAGGGAGCTTCAAAAGATGTGCTCTCACTGTGTGCCATCCTTATTTCTCCTACCATACACTTGAATTGCTTCAGGTACAGGCTGTGCAGATTCTTTACATGGTGCATTGGGGAGAATGCTCTTTTCAATAGATACATCCTGTTGAGAGGATGCATCTAGAGTCTGTGTAGTCCCTATTTTTACAACTGCATCCTTTTGGGAGGATACAGAGGTGGCTTGAGTGGTCAGCTCAGTTTGCTTACTCTTCTTTGATCTCTTGACCAAGGGTGACTCAGTTTCTATTTGATCATCACCACTCTCAGTTAAAATAGCTAAAGTTACCCCATTTCTCTTCTTTTTACTCACCTTATCCTTTTGAGAAGATGAGGTGGTTGGTTTCCTAGCTTCTACAGGTTTTGAAGGAACAGGCTCAACATGGGTAGGTTCATGTGGGTGTGCCTGTATTTGTACTTCCACAGGCTCAGGAACCATTGTTGTACTAGGTTGACTTGCACTTGTTCTCATGTCTAGCATAGGATAAGGATATCTCTTAAATCTTTCAATCATGAAAGGTGTTAATCTAAGACCCACCTGTACCTTATTTTTAGTAATAAGTGATCCAAATAGAATTTTGGATACTTGTTTACAATTTCCAATTAGTGACCTATCTACTCCTTCAAGCATATGTATGTCATTAACTTTATGATTTAAAGCAGACATGATAAATCTAGGAAGGAAGATTTCTTTACCTCTTGACTCCAATGGCATTGTCAGCCTAGTACTCAGCTCATCCAATATGTAGTGTCCTATATTGATCTGTTTCTTATGAGCCATGGAATAGACCACCTTCTGGACAACACTGGATATGTTGTCAAATCCTGACTTCCTGCAAGTGAAGGCCCTTATTACTGAGTTAAACAAGAAGTACCACTCTCTCCTCAAGTTCTTCTTGCTCATGCTTGCCAAGTTGATCTTCTCAGAATAGTTGATAAAGTCCATAAATTCATAGACTTCATCTTGAGTTGGGATCCCTACCACCTTGTCAGTTGGAATGTTCAAGGCCAAGTTCATGTCAGCTTCAGTTATTTCTACCTATTGTCCTTTGATTTGATAGTTGAAAACCAAGGTTGAAGATTGATCTTCATGAATAACTGTCCTAGCCACAGCTGAGTTCCAGAAGTCACCCAATACATCCAGATACAGAACTGGGTTAGCTGTGAGAGCTCCAACAAAATAGGTTTTAGATAAGAACCTGACAAAGCTTTTGAAAGCTTCGGGAGCTTGATTGGCATCTAACAATACAAGAAAGTTGGTCTCCTTGGGGATGAAAGGTGCAATATTGTTGGCTGTCATTGATATAAGTATGAAGTTTAGTGGGTAAAAGAAATTTGTGAGAAATGAGGAAACACGAGAGAAAAATTGGTTTTGGATTGAAAGCTAGGTCACTTGAGATCTCGAAAGTTGTAAGTATGTATATGTATCGAGATGTCTGGGTATTTATAGTAAAAGCAAATGACTTGTCGAGAACTCAAAAATAGACGTTTGGAATTAGTCTATCGAGAAGTCATTTTAAGAAATGAAATTACATATCGAGAAGTCATTTAAAATTACACTTATAGAGAACTAAAAATTGACTTATCGAGATGTCAAATAAATACCCAGTTTATCCAAAAATAGACTGAATTAATTCCAACTTTTATTTGAATAAATTCAAGATAAAATTATAATAAATTTGCCAAAAGTGTTTTACCAAAATAATTTACTAAGTTAAATTATTTCAGTTTTGAGTTATTAAGAAGTCTAAATATATACTTGTAGAGTACTCTGTGAATTAACACTACTAGAGAACTCTACAAGGACTTATCGATAAGTCATAATAAATCTTATCGAGGGGTTGTTTGGTTCAGAAGACAGTATGGGTTTGGAATAAGGAATCGGGTTAGACTGGTATGGGGTTGAGGAATCATTCCTGATATAATGTGTTTGTTTCGGTGCTGTAATGAAATCTGTTTGATTTAGATATATTTGATTCAGTGATTAAATCAAACTTTTATATATTGCATATGTCGAATTTAAGTTAGTTATACAACTTACAAATAAAAAAAATATGTGATTAAAAAATTAAAATTTTAAATTTTAATGTTAATTCATAACTTTAAAACAAATAAAATAAAATATTACTAATTTTTATTAAATAAAAATAAGTACAACTTATTTAAGATTAAACAACATAATATTTAAAATATATGTTTTAAGATTATATTTAACTTTATAAATAAAAATAAAATAATGAAATTTAATTTGATACCTCATACCCCTCTTTCAAACCCACATCCCCACCAAGGTATGAAATCTGATTTCAGAGAGGTATAAGGAATGGGTATCAGATTTCAAAAATAGTAAACCAAACACCAGGTATGGGTTTAGAATGCACGAAACCCATACCTGATATCAGAAGGAGTCGAACCAAACGTGCCCTGAGAAGTCACTCGAGAAGTCAGTGAATTGACTTATTGAGAACTCACTCGAGAAGTCTTAAAATGACTTGTCGATAAGTCAGTTAGACTTATCGAGAACTCAGTTCTCTCTACACTTTTGAGCAACTTAATTCTGCCTTGTGTTAATTTTACATATTAAAGATGTAAATTAACAACTGAGCAGTTTACTTAGAATTTGAAAAATTCCAAGCTAAAATTTTTGTTTTGAAAAATAAATATGCAGAGATTTCTGAAGTATTAATAATTCATATTTCATTTAATTTTCAATTAAATCAAATTAATTTTGATTTACTAGAAATTAATCTGCTGCAAAATATTAGCAGAGCTCTTGCCTTAGGATGAAGAATTAAGTATTCCAATTTCACATACAAGTCTAGTGAAAGTTGCTTTATCCAAAGGTTTAGTAAAAATGTCAACTAATTATTTTTCTGTTGGAACAAAAATGAGCTCAATGGTACCATTTGTAGCGTGTTCTCTAATAAAATGGCACTTTACATCTATGTGCTTTGTTCTAGAATGATTAACTGGATTAGCCACTATAGATATGACACTAGTATTGTCACACATGATAGGAATTTTGTGTAACACTAGGCCATAATCCATTAGCTGATTTCTAATCCAAAGCACTTGAGCACAACAACTTCTTACAACTATGTATTCAGCCTCTGCTATAGAAGTTGATACAAATTGTTGTTACTTGCTATACCAGGATACAAGTCTTTGACCAAAAAATTGACAGCTTCCACTAGTACTCTTTCTATCAACCCTGCATCCAACAAAATCTGCATATGTGTAGCCAACAGCTTGAAAACCAGTTCCCTTAGGATACCATAATTCCAAGTTTGGAGTCCCCTTCAAATATCAAAAAATCCTCTTCACAGCCATCAAAAGTGATTCTTTTGGATTGGCTTGAAATCTTGCACATAGACATGTTGCAAACATGATGTCTGGTCTACTAGCAGTTAAGTAGAGCAATGATCCAATCATTCCTCTATAACTTGAAATATCTACACTCTTGCCTTTTCTATCTTCATCAAACTTTGTTGATGTAGACATAGGTTTAGAAGCAGGTGAACAATCAACCATACCAAACATTTTCAATAAGTCCTTGACATACTTAGTTTGGCTGATAAAGATCTCATTACTTATTTGACTGACTTATAGTCCAAGAAAGTAACTTAATTCCCCCATCATACTCATTTTATATTCACTTCGCATAAGCTTAGAAAATCTTTGGAAAAGCTTTTCATTTGTAGAACCAAAGATGATATCATCCACATATATCTGAACTAGAATCATATTTTCCCCATATTTCTTGTAGAAGAGAGTCTGGTCTATAGTACCTCTAGTAAAACCATGCTTAGTAGGAATTCTGACAATGTATCATACCAAGCTCTAGGTGTTGTTCGTATATTCACGACCAAGAAAAGAAGTACTGGATTCGGCCTATTTTGGTCCATATAGATCCTTGAGTAATTTGTACACAAAATTTGGAAATTCTGGATCTTCAAAGCCAGGTGGCTGTTGCACATAAACTTCTTCTTCTAACTCACCATTTAGAAAGGCATACTTGACATCCATTTGATATACTTTAAAATTTGAATGTGCGGCAAATGCAAGAAAAATCCTTTTTGCTTCAAGTCTTGCAACTAGGGCAAAAGTTTTATCATAATCAATTCCTTCTTTTTGTGAGTAGCCTTTTGCAACCAACCTTGCTTTGTTTCTGGTAACTATACTATTTTCATCCATCTTGTTCCTGAACACCCATTTTGTTCCAATAATGCTTCTATTCTTTGGTGCATGAACTAACTCCCAAACTTTGTTCTTATCAAACTGATTAATCTCATCTTGTATTGCAGATATCCAATCAGGGTCCATTAGAGCTTCTCCAGTTTTCGTGAGTTCTATTTCAGACAGAAAGCATGCATGTAGGCACTCATTAGCAGTTGCACTTCTAGTTCTCACACCAGCAGTAGGATCACCAATAATTGCTTCTCTAGTGTGACTCCTATCCCACTTCCTTGTATGAGTTTGTTGACTTATACCTTCATCATTCTCTTCATTATTGGTATGACTGCTAGATCATTCTTCTCTTTCTCCCCCTGAGTTTGTGCTATCAAATTCAGGTGTTTGAGATGAGCTTCCATTCCCATGATTTTCCAATTCAGCAATCTCTTCATTCAACATCTGTTATGCATTGACTTAATCTTTACCATCAGAATCACTATCAATGTTGAGATTTTAAAATGTAAAGGCTTCAACTTTAGTTTCATCAAGGTATTCCAAGCCTGGACACTTATCATCATCAAAAGTCACATATGTGCTTTCCATAATCTTCTTTTGATCTATCACATAGACCTTGTAGGCAGTTCTTTCCAATGAATATCCCAGAAAAATAGCTTCAAATACTTTTGAGTCAAATTTTCCCACATATTTAGAGTTGTCTTTCATAATGTAACACTTGCTTCCAAACACATGAAGATGCTTTAAAGTAGGCTTTTTTTACACATGATTGAGTATGGTGATTTTCCATGTGCCTTGTAATGAGATATATGTTCTGAGTGTTACATGCAGTGTTAACAGCCTCTTCCCAGAAACTTGTTGGCAACTTGGCATCTTGCAGCATTGTTCTAGCTGCTTCAACTAATGTTCTGTTCTTTCTTTCTACTACTCCATTTTGTTGGGGTGTTCTAGAAGCTGAGAATTCTGGAACAATGCCCTTGCTTTAGCAGAATTCACTCAATGTTACATTTCGGAATTATGTTCCATTATCACTTCTCAATCTTTTTACATAATTGTGAACTTCAGCCTGTTTTTCTATCTTCTTAATGTTCTCAATTATGATGTGTGGAGTTTCATCTTTAGAGTGCATGAACTCTACCCAAGTGTATCTTGAGAAATCATCCACCATCATAAGTGCATATTTGTTCCTTGAAATTGATAAGACATTTACTGGCCCAAACAAGTCCATGTGAATAAGTTGCAATGGTGCACTTATAGAATTCACAGTTTTTGACTTGTGACTTGATCTTTTCATTTTTCTTTTTTGACAAGCTTCAAAGACTTCAACTTCAGCAAACTCCAGTTTAGGCATGTCTCTTACTAACTACGTTTTGACCAAGGTGTTAATTGCCTTGAAATCAAGTGAGACAACTTCTTATGCCATAGCTTGCTTTGTTCTTCTGATGCCTTGGCATAAAAGCAACAAATTTCATCCTTATTTATTGAGTCCAAGTCTGAAACAAATAATCTTCCTTTCCTTGCTCCTTTTAGAGCAACTTTACCAGTTTTCTTGCTGATAAAAGTGCATACTTCTTTGTTGAATAATACTTCAAAACCTTTGTCTGCAAATTGGCTAACACTGAGAAGATTCACTTCAAGACCAGCTACCAGTGCTACATCATCAATGACAATATTTTCAGAAATAATCTAGCCATATCCCATTGTGAATCCTTTGTTGTTGTCTCCAAAGGTCACCAAAGGGCCAACCTTCTCCTCAAACTGTGATAGCAGGGCCTTATCACCTGTCATATATCTGGAACACCCACTGTCAATGATCCATATGACTTTCTTCACTTTGCCCTGCACACAATGAGTTTAAGTGTGTTTAGCAACCCTAGCAGTGTTGGGTACTTTCTTCTTGTTAACTGAATTAATAGAAGTAGAATGAGTTATTTCCGATAAAATAGAATTCAATGATTGTTGTGTATTTTCCCAATTTGATGTAGACCCAAATTTTTTTTCTTTAAGGTCTACTCTCAGTATGTGGCAACTCTTCATCACTTTCAAGTTGCAAGGGATACAGTCAAACTTGTCACAGAATGAGTAGGGATCATTTGCATCTGCTTCATTGTATTGGCATGCTCCTTCAGCTGGCTTGCTAACAACATTTTTACAAATGTGAGTTAAATTATTAACAGAGCCACATTTTTCACACTTCTTTCTTGGAGCATCTGCAATATAAGAAAAATTATTGCTTTTATTTATCCCAATTTTCCCATTTTTATTTTTCTTCTTCTTTCTTGCATCTTCAGTCTTGGTTTCTTTGACAAGTGTCTTGGAGCTTTGATTATTCATGAGCTTCTCTTCAGCTTTGGAAGATGGAGTTGCTTCTGCATTTTTCTTCTCTTTATCTTCATCAACAATTTCTTGCTTGATAATCAACTCTTCCTCACTGAAATTTACTTCACATGCCTTAAACATAGGTGAATCAACCTTTTTCACGATGGTTGGAACATTTTCAGCTTCTGTTGCTTTCCCTTTGTCACCTATATTCTTCTTCTTGTTGTTCAAGGCATCATAATCAAGACCAATAGAAATGTTTGCACATGGCTTGTTTTTCTCATGATATTGTCCAATTAACTCAGATGCATTCTTGAAGGATTTCAATTTAACTTCATTCTTTTCCAGCTTCTCCCTTAGCACTGCTTTAATTTCACTTGCACACTTGAGCTTGTTCTTTATGTATGCATTTTCTTGTCTTATAGCTCTACCAACAACAATTCAGTTTCTTGTTTCTCACTTTCAAGCTTCTCATTTATCTTTGTCAATCTGCTAACTTCTTCATTAGCAGCAACCATACTTGTATGAATGTGAAACATTTATTTGATCAACTTTTCTACAGTTTCCTTATATTGACTCATATTTAAATCAAAGGTAGTGAGAGTTGGTACCTGTGATTTTGATGAGGATGATTCTCCTTGCTCCAAGGCCATTAAAGCATGGTTTCCAACTTCCTCATCTTCATCATTATCATAATCATCCCAACTTTTTCCCTCTGTAATATAAGATTTACTTTGATGTTTCTTCAAAAGAGCTTCATACTTTGTGTTGTGTTGTTGAATTGATTTGATGCTAATATGGTGTTAGGATGGTGTCCAAGGAATAAAGGCTCCTGAAGACAACTAGTTGCATCAAGAAGAGAAGGCAATTTCAGTTTTTCTAGAAGACCGGCGTGCCTGCACTGTGCTAGCGTGCGGCCGCGCCAGAGAAGCAGAATGTCAGCGCGCCCACGCTGGTGAAGCGCGCGGCCGCGCCAGGTCACGATTCCAAAATCCTGTTTCAATTAGAAGACTGTTTTTCTGGGCTTTTAGATTAATTGGGTTGCTATGTAAAGATAACAAAAAGACGTTTTTCATAACGGAGCTTAAGGAGAAGACGACAAGAAGACCTATAGCACAATTCAACGAAGATGAAGAAGATCTAGTTTATTCTTGAGAATCTTTGTTCTAAGTTGTAATCTTGGATGCTCATTTCTTATTTTGTTGAACCTAATACTCTGGATTACGTACTTTGTTTATTAATTGTTTTATAAAGACTACGTTTATTATACCATGTTTTCATCGGAACCCATGTTGATGATGAGTCCGATTATGGGTAAATCGTTATGTGGGGTTCTAACAGATTTATTTATGGATTTCTTTAGTTAATTTGTTTCTATGCCTTAGTGTGTGGTAATTGTATGATAACCTAGTATTTGTTATGCTTATTCATCTTATGAGCGTCGCGAACTTATAAGATAGTGTGTTAATCTTTAATGAAGCGAAAGTGAATTTAAGGGTTTAGAACTTGCCATGCTAGCACAGGTTCATGTATTTGATATGTATATTGCGTAGGTAATTTTAACCATCTTACTCGCCCTATGTAATCACGATAGATAACTTGTGCATTAAACCGTTATATTGTCAAATTCTATAGACATATAGGGTCTCAATATAATTGGTATATATTCAGCTTCTATCTCTTTTGTGGATGTCTGGTAGTATGTTATTCGTGCAACGAAAGTTAGCTTTAAGTAGTTTTGTGTTATCTGATTAATGTCATCACCATTACATGCTAAGGTTAAGAATGGAAAGGCTATTGAATGAAGTATTTAATGAAGTTAGAATCCCATGTTTGTGTTATATATTATTCAATTCTCTTTAATCTCTTAGTTAATGTTCTTTAGCATAATTCTCAATAGTTAATCGTAGTATAATCAAAACCCAAATTGTTATTTGTCTTAGCATTGAATAATAGCCATATCATTTTTGCCTAAGTGCATAAAGCATAAAGTTAACCTAACCAGTCTCTGTGGGAATGAACTGGAAATAATTATGTATTACTTATGATCGCTTATACTTGCGTGAATTATTAGCTCGTGTTTAGTGACTAACAAGTTTTTGGCGCCGCTTCCGGGGACTCGGTGTTAACTTTTAATTTATGTGTTTATCATCAGTGATCGTTAAAGTTCATTGACTCGGATATTGTTACTTACCTACTCTTTTCCTTGTCATGTTTCGGGTACTCTAGCGAGCGTGTATACATACGCTTTCGCGGGATCGTAAGAGAACTCTGGATCAAGCCGAGGATGAAGCTGTAATGATTCGAAGGGAAGTTTTTGAGGATGAAGAGAAAGTAGAAGAAGAAGAGAAAGTCGAGGAACCAACTTTAGTAGTGATGGGAGATCAAGCAGAAATTCCTAAGGCTTTGATGGACTATTCTCAGCCTAAGATCAATAATATTCAGTCGAGCATCATCAGACCAGCCATCTCGGCTAACACTTTTGAGATCAAGTCGAGCACGATTCAAATGATACAGAACTCAGTTCAGTTTGGGGGTTCTACGACAGAAGATCCCAACATGCATATCAGGGATTTCATCGAGATCTGTGACACTTTCAAGTTCAATGGGGTGACTGAAGATGCTATAAAGCTTCGACTCTTCCCATTCTCTCTGCAGGATAAAGCTAAGTGTTGGTTAGATTCTTTATCACCAGGGTCTATCACCAAATGGGAGGATCTTGCTCAGAAGTTTCTCACTAAATTCTTTCCGATGGCGAAGACTACTGCAATCAGGAATGCTCTTACTCAGTTTGCACAGCAAACTGGAGAATCTCTGTGTGGGGCTTGGGATCGATATAAGGAGATGCTAAAGAAGTGCCCACACCATGGCATGCCTGATTGGATGATTATAAACTATTTCTACAATGGTTTGGGCGCACAGTCTAGCCCTATGCCCGATGCAGTATCTGGTGGAGCCTTATGGGCCAAAAGCTATAATGAAGCTTATGAGTTGATTGAGATCATGGAAGCTAATGAATACCAGAATCCTACACAAAGAATGTTGCAAGGCAAGGTAGCCAAAATTCTGGAAGTAGATACAGCTACTGTTATAGCTGCTCAACTTCAAGATTTGATGATGAAAGTGGACTCTTTGGCTAATTATGGAGTTAATCAAATCACTAGTGTTTGTGAACTTTGTGCGGGGGTACATGAAACTGAGCAGTGTGCTATTTCTAGCGAATCAGCACAATTTGTGAGCAGCTTTCAGAGATCACAGCAGCAAGCTCCAGCCACTTATCATCCCAATAATCGCAATCATCCTAACTTCAGTTGGAGCAACAGTCAGAATATGGTGCAACAACCTTATCAGCCATACACAGTAAAGCAGTATAACCCTCCTAGTTTTTAACAACCGCAATATGCCCCTAGGCAATAACTTCAACTTCCGTAGTTACCGCAAGCTAATGAAAAATCTGAATTGGAGGAGTTGAGGCTCATGTGCAAGAGCCAAGCTATTTCTATTAAGAACTTGGAGAATCAGATTGGACAGATTATGAAAGCATTACTGAATCATCAACCTTGTACGCTTCCAAGCGATACTAAAGTGCCAGGTAAGAAGGAAGCTAAGGTGCTTGTTAAGGCAATTACATTGAGGTCTGGTAAGGTTGTAAATCCTGAAAAAGCTAAGACTCTAGAATCTGAGGTTGTGGCTGAAGAAGATGAAGTGCAGAAGGAAGCAGAAGTGGAACCAAGGAAGACTATTGTTGGACACACTCCTCCTGAGGGTAATACAGGGGAGACACAAATCTATCGTCCACCTCCATTTCCTAAGAGGCTGTAGAAGAAAAAGCTGGATAAGCAGTATGAGAAGTTTCTGGAGGTGTTCAAGAAACGTCACATCAACATACCTTTCACTGAAGCTCTTGAACAGATGCCTAGTTATGCGAAGTTTATGAAAGGTATACTCTCTCGGAAGGTGAAGTTTGATGATTTAGAGATAGTTGCAATCACGGAGAAATGCAGTATTATGCTGCAACAAAAGTTGCCTCCGAAGCTTAAAGATCCTCGAAGCTTCACTATTCCTTGCACCATTGGAAAAGTGTCATTTATCAAATTCTTATGTGACTTGGGAGCTAGCATCAATATGATGCCTTTGTCAATCTTCAAGAAGTTGGACTTACCGGATCCGAAGCCTACTTATATGACTTTGCAATTGGCCGATCATTCTATTACTTATCCACGAGGCATTGTTGAGGATGTTTTGGTCAAAGTGGATAAACTCATCTTTCCTGCTGATTTTGTAATTCTTGATTTCAAGGAGGATAAGAAGATTCCCATAATCTTGGGAAGACCTCTCTTGGCGACTGGCCGAACCTTGATTGATGTGCAGAAGGGTGAGCTCACCATGCGAGTGTTGGATCAGGATATAACTTTTAATATGTTCAATACGATGAAGTTCCCTATGGAAAATGAGGAGTTCTTAAAGATGGAGTTCGTTGATTCTTTGGTTACTTCAGAACTTGATCAATTGCTAAGGTCTGATGCCTTAGAAAAGGCCTTATTGGGGAATTCCGATAATGAACATGATGAGGGGGATGAGCAGTTACAATTTCTGAATGTTTCTCCCTGGAAGAGGAAGATGGATATGCCTTTCAAATCTCTTGGAATGGAGGAGCTGAACAAATCTCCTAAGCGCCTCAAACCATCTATTGAGGAAGTACCTACTCTTAAGTTTAAGCCTTTACCTGAACATTGGAAGTATGTGTTTTTAGGTGATGCATCTACTTTGCATGTTATTATTACATCTGACCTTTCAGGTAGCGACGAGGAAAAACTCTTGAAAATTCTGAGAGAATTCAAATCGGCAATTGGATACACGATAGCAGATATCAAGGATATATGCCCTTCTTATTGCATGCATAAAATTCTGCTAGAGGAAGGAAGCAAGCCTATTGTTGAGCAACAGAGAAGGCTAAATTCGATCATGAAAGAGGTTGTGAAGAAGGAAATCCTTAAATGGCTAGATGCAGGGATGATCTATCCTATTTTTGACAGTTCATGGGTGAACCCAGTTCAGTATGTGCCAAAGAAAGGTGGTATCACGGTGGTAGCAAATGAGAAGAATGAGCTTATTCCTACACAAGCAGTCACGGGGTGGAGAGTTTGCATGGATTAGAGGAAGCGGAACAAGGCCATAAGGAAGAATCACTTCCCTCTTCCTTTCATTGATCAGATGTTTGATAGATTGGCTGGGCATGAGTACTACTGTCTTCTGGATGGCTATTTGGGCTATAATCAAATTTGCATTGCTCCAGAAGATCATGAGAAGACTACTTTCACTTGTCCATTGGTACTTTCGCCTTCAGAAGGGTTTCTTTTGGTTTATGTGGAGCACGGGCCATATTTCAGAGATACATGGCTATCTTCTCTAACATGATTGGTCAGAATGTGGAGGTGTTCATGGACGATTTCTCTGTGTTTGGAGATTCATTTGATAAGTGCTTGCAGAATCTAGGTGACGTTGTCAAGAGGTATGTTGAGACCAATCTGGTTCTCAATTGGGAGAAATGTCACTTTATGGTGCGACAGTGTGACGCCCTCCAAACCCGGGTCAGAAGTTTGGGGCTCACAACACACACACCACAATATATAAACCTGTATATAAAATATTATATACAATGATCCTTCTTTACACAACCACGGATCGTAACAGGTTTAAGTATAAAAATAAGCCACAGCCTTAACTTTTATTACATCGTACCAAATCCCAACTAGTTCAACTTACAATTGATAATGATATCGTTATTACAATCTTGCATAACTCATCTACAATATAAAGCTCCTGCTAGCTCGATCCAACTTAACCTGGAATCCTAGCTTGCACACTGGACTGGGAATTCTCGTTACCAACAATTTCCTTTTTCAACTGTTGAAAACATAAAAAGGTTTGCAAGAGTGAGCTAACTAGCTCAGCAAGTTATAATAGCAATAACCGAGGTTAAAAAATAATCAACTGAAATGATTCAGAAGAATCAAGTTTCTGAATAAACAATGATTAAAATTGGATATTCACTTTTCATTTTAAAAACCAAGATTAGGATGCTGATCAATCACGCACTAACCCTGAGCAAGGCTCTCAGCTTTGCTCTATATACTGGATCCAAGGCACGCATTTTCCTATTATGACCACGAATCTGGTCCGACCACGAATCTGGTCCATATTTATAAAACCATCCAGTTCTAAAACAATTCAATATGGTAACCAATGTAATTCAATAAGCTGAATCATAAATAACATTTATCTTGAAGCATAGGGTGATTCACAATACCATGAAGGTATAACAAGGAATTAAAAAAGATTGGCTTTCAATCAAGGACAAAATTAGAAAGTAGAAGACCAAGGGTTCAAGGGTTCCAAGGATTGGTCTTCTGTTAAACAAGTAATAAGGGTTGGTATGTCAAGCAATTCAATATCAGAAATCAGTATGTGGTAGATATGTATTTGTGGAGTAGTATTGTATGTGTCTGGCTCGTATATGAGAATTCAACAATCAATGGTTTATGAAGAATAAGGCTTATGGCTCAAGATCAATAAGAATCAGGGTTCAAGGTTGAATAGTTTAAAGTGCTTGCAATATAAAACATGATTTATTTTAATACTAGCAACATGTTATGAGAAAGTTTGAAAATATTTGTAATATATCTTGAAGAAGGTTCAGAAGTACTTTCCTTATCATAGATGATTTCCAACTTTACTTGTACTTATCTAACCGTTTTACTCATCAATCACTTTCATTTTCTTTCTATGCTTTGCTTTTATTTATCAATCACTTGCCTTCTCTTTCAACGCTTTGATTCTATTTATGGATCAGTGGTTTCCCTTTCTTATGCCTCACTGACTTTGATAGGAATCAAAAGTATCTTTTAATATTCAAGCTCATATTATTCTAATCGACACATAGACGTCATAAGCTTTTATCTATCCTTCGTTTTACCCAAATCCGATTTACGGATTGAAAGTTATGACCAAAACAGTCAAACAATAACCACATAGGTGTATAACACATTAATCAGATAGCACGTAGCACCTAGCACGCAAGATATTCAATCAAAATAATTTTTCAAAGAAGATTTAGGGTTAAAATTATATTCTAGGTGTTTAATACGAATTTTTGAACAGTTTTCAAAATTAAAACGGGACTCCGAATCATTTTATGATTAAATAATAGGGTTCAAACACCCAAATCTGACTTTAAAATAATTTTATAATAATTGTCGAGCATTTAAAATAATTTAAAATAATATTTTAAAGCTCGAAACTATTTTTTCGAAATTTTTAAATCAATTTTAAATAATTAAATCTAATTATTAAATCAATTAAAATTAAATTAATTAAGCAGTTAATATTTAAATTAATTGACTAATTAAATAATTAATTATCAACTAAAATTAATTAATTAAATAATTAAAGATTTATTTTTAAATAAAAAATAATAATTTTCAGAAATTAAAGAATGAATTTTTGGGATTTTTAAATAATTAAAACAATTTTCTGAAAATTAAAAATAAGCAGAATATTATTTTTGAAAACAAACAAAACAACAATCCGGTTTTTGAAATTCTTTAAAACGTAAGTCTGATTTTTGCAAACTTTTGAAACATCGGTGACTTAAAGTCACCATCTTCGAAAATCGGGGGGTCTAACTATAATTTGTCACCGACGACCCCCTATCTCTCCGGAAACCGATCAAACGGCTTCGAGCAGCCACCAGACTTGCCAGAACTCGAGAAGGAACCACCAGGAATTCATCTGTTTAATCAAACTTGGCAAACATGCACGAAATCAGTCGGAATATGTTAAAGAAACTCGCCGTCGCCGGCGAGTCTTCAATTTTCCGATCTGATCAAAATCGGACTCCTCAAATCAAACAAAAATCATGAATCGATTCCTGGGAACGTCCTGATTGTATTGGTGGTAACATATTTTACCCATAATCAATAAAATTGAAACCCCCAATTTCGAATTAAAAATTATTCAAGAACATAAACCCTAGTTTTTAATCCGAGAATCAAGCAACAATTTGGACATGTTATTGAACTCGGTTTTTGACATATAATATACCAAAATGACCAGGAAAATATTATCTACATGATGGAATCATCAAATCATATCAACAACATCAAGAACAAATTTTCATAACTTAATCTTTAATAAATTCGAAATTAAAAAATTAAATAAGAGAAATACCTTGAGTTCTGCACCAAAATAATTGATTGATTCAGAAAGATCTTTTTTAGAGTTTCGATTTGATATATAGCACGCCCGAATCGGAGTTCGATAACGCCTTCCTTCGTAAGTTTGATTCTCAAGAACGTAACGTTTTTAGGTTTTTTCTCTGTATTCTCTATAATTTTACTAATCGATTATGATTATACGAATAAAATGAAATAATAAAAGGGTTATATATATTTATAGAATATTGGTACGTGTTGGATCGTTTTGGATCGATAAATTAGTTACTTAGCCGCTTGGTTACTGCAAAAATGATCCGATTTGATACTCGTATTGGATAATTATCCAAACCGGGCTTCTTATAAAACACTTTATATGAAAATAACGTAGTAGTATCCCGTCTTTCGAGAATACGGGTTTTATTGATTCACCGAAATGATTTTCGCATCGAAAATCTTGCACCGGGCCGCGCACGGGTCAAACCGTAATCCGGATTGAAAAAGTCAAAATACGGAAAATGTCTGAAATTACCAGATTAGTTTCGGAAGGAGTTTTCGGAAGAGTTTCGGGTTGTAAAAACGTAAAAACGGTTGAAGTTGGACGATTCCCGGCTTTATAAAATAATTTTGTAATTATTCAAAAAATAATTAATAAATTCATAAATCAATATAAAATCATATAACAATAAAAAATTTACCAGAAAAATACTGTGATTATCTATATTTTATTCTGGTCATAATAAAATTAACATACTTATACTTTACCACATATAAGCTTCCACATATCCACACCAATCATCAGATAATTTAACAAAAATCACATAATAATCATATAAAAATTATTTATTGATAAAAATAATTACACGCGATATCCAAGGTCTCTAGTAAGGGTCTTGCGGTGGACAAAGCCAAAGTGGGGGTCATCGAAAATCTTCCCCCACCATTTTATGTTAAGGTAGTTCGCAGTTTTCTTGGTCATGCGGGCTTCTACAGGCGGTTCATCAAGGAATTTTCAAAAATTTCTAAACCTTTGTGCAATCTTCTGGAGAAAGATGTTGTTATTCCCTAACAATACAACGAGAATTACAGAAGGGGGGTTGAATGTAATTCTGGCTACTATTTCAAGAATTTAAAACAGTTCTAACTCGAAAAATATATGTGTTTGATTTGCAGATTGTGGAATGAAGTAATTATATAAATCAGTACAAAGTAATAAAAACACAAGCTTTTAAAACTTTCTGGTGGATTTGAAAGTATCCACCTGATATATATATATATATATATATATATATATATATATCGAATGAGTACTCTGTGAAGTTTGAATAGCTCACAGCTGCTTACATGTAGAACAAACAAACTACAGAGAAATTCTTGACAAGTACAGCTTTTTCTATCTCTTTTAAAATATATTTGCTTAGTTGAATGTTCTACTAGCTACACTTGGTTTATATATCACCAAGTTTACATGATAATAAGACAAGATAATAAAACAAACATATCTAGTCTAACATCATGCTACTTCACTACTCTATTCCAGCATCTTTGAATATCTTCACAATTTCATGGAAATGGTAATACTTCTTTATTCTCAAATCTCTGCTAAACAGGATGCCACATTCCTTTTGCAAACACCCAACGCATGTGACTGTGTTGTCACTGTCAACAGATATTTGAATTTGATCATCCGTCGGGTACATGCTTGTCATCCGTCGGGTAGCTTTGTTGATCATCCGTCTGGTAGCTTTGTTGATCATCCGTCTGGTAGCTTTGTTGATCATCCGTCGGGTAGCTATTTGTCACTTGACTCCATTTCACTTATATAGTATTACAAGACATCTTATATTTATAATTAATCAACCTATTCTGCATATCTACTTGTAGTCAACATGACTCATATGCTCCTACAGAATCTACACAAATTTGTTTGCAGAAATATGCTACAATACTTATTTGTTACATAAGCTACTCACCCGGAGGATATCAAATTGTCATCCGTCGGGACTATATTAAATCATCCATCGGAACTATATTTGATCATCCGTCGAGTGCTACAAAATTCACTAAGTTAAATCTACTAAGGTGTTTTGTTTAATTAATCATCAAGTTCACAATATATTCCTAACAATCTCCCCCAATTTATGTCTACTGGAATTGTAGCCATAAATTAAGAGAAACTTGATGATAACAAAACATCCTAAAGATATAGAATAAACAAATAGTAGATAAAATAGATAAGTGCTACAAAATTTACTGAAAATTGAACAAAGCAAAGTATACAAAGAAGTTGCTCACAATCATTATCAAGGTGCTCCTCAAGTCTAAGCAGATAAGTTTATTTCCTTGATTGTCTGGATTTCTTCCCAAGCCTCTTGTTGTTCTCTTCTATCTTATTTTGGAGTTGTCTGTGGAACTAAAGTTCATCAGCCTCTGAGAGATCTAGCATTTCTTGCATTTCCAATAGAGTCTCATTACTAGAGATACTCAATTGGTCCTCCAATCTGAAGAATCTTCTTACTCCTTTTTCATCCCTGAATTCTATCAGCCAATAAGGCCTCAAATCCACTATGTTTCCAATGAAGGGAATTGACAGAGTTTTGGTAGTGCATCTTTAGCTTTGTTACTCCTCAGCTCCTCAATCTTCTTAAGAACTAATCTCCTTGCAGTCACATTGTATCCAAAGTTCTTTTTGAAAGATGAGTAGATCTTTATTAGAACAGATTGGCTTTCTAGAAGAATCCTGTGAAGTGGCCATATTATCTCTTTTCCCCCTTTATATTTAAACACCAGCCTTTCAGGAAGATGTCTGTGAGCATCAATTCGTCTTACTTCTTCCAATTCATCTAAGTAGAGGTTTATTTCAGAGAACTCCTTGATGTCACTGATGTATAACAAATCTCCCTTGTTGACTATAGATTGAGATTTGGTTAGGGTCTTGGATCTGAGAGTAACAGGCTTCACTTTCTTACTTGCTCTAGTCTTTGTCTTCTGTGTTGAAGATTGGAAAGTTTAGTTCAGGAATTGGCAGACCATCCCAGTCTACTAGTTCATCCTTTGGAATTATGGGCTCACCATGAATATTCCTTGTTGGATCCATCACCTTGAATTCTTCAATACCATTTGGGGTTTTGATGTCTGAGTTGAAGTTGTAGACTTTTTGGGAATGTAGTCTTCCATTTCCTCATCACTGAAGTCCAATTTTCTTTTGGAGTGGAGCTTGTACCTGAATCTTCTTTTCTTTTATGGTTCATCTTGCACTTTTTGATCTTGAGGTTCAGCAATCACAGATGGTTGTGCATAAATCTTAGTTATGCTCTTTACAGCTTGAAGTTTGGCCAAGATAGCAGCTTGCTTCTTCTTTTGTTTGAGATTCTTAGCATCCACAACAGCTTGCTTCTTTTTTTTCCTGATTCTTTCTTTCTCTTCCTTTCTAGCTTCCACAAACATAGGTTGTCCATCCACCACACAGATTTCCTTACCATTTCTGTAAATCTTGGCTAATCTTCATTTAAGTGCTGAATCAGCTGGATCTTTGTAAAATGCAATTGACCTAGCCAACAACTTCTTCTCATCTGGCCTAGGTGTCTCATACACAATATCCATAGGATTTTTGTCTGAAAAATTTGAGTAGTTTCTTTTAGGCTTCATGATAAGATTTGCTTTTGGAGATTTGATGCAAGATGTTTGACCCTTTTCCAGATAATTCAAACTCATTTCATTCATAGAGATGTGCTTGACTTGAGAGTGATGATTAAAGACTTTGTCTGGTTTCTGAATTGGTCCAAATTTCTATTGAATTTTTGCATCTATTTTCCTTCATTTTTCTTTTAATTCCTTCTCAGTTGCTGCTACATTAATCTTTAGAAGTTTTTCATTTGTTTCCAGTTTTGCTGCCGCCAGATTTATGATGTCAATGCTGCCCATGGCTGGTGGCTTTGTGAAAGCAATTTTTGGCACAATTACTTTGCTGACTTGGATGTTGAGCTGTTTCTCCCCCTACTAGATGAGCCTTTCTCCCCCTTTTTGTTAGCATCAAGTTGGAGAGTGGAAGGGAGTTGAGCAGCCACCAACTGTTGGAGCAGAGCAGTCTGAGTTTCTTGATTTAGAAGTATCTTGGCCATTGACTTCTCCATATCAGATAATCTAGAGTCCATGGCCTCAACCTTTCTATTGAATTCAGCCTTCTTCCTTAGCTTATGAGCTATCTCAGTCATGGTGGTTCCAAGAAGTCTAGCATCCAACTTTGCTATGAAATCCTGTTTTACTTCAGAGACTTCCTGCTTGATTTCATCCACACTTTAACTGTGTTGAAGAGCTTGAATCTTATGCAGCTGGAGTGCTTCAAGATGTGTTGTTAGTAGCCTCTTTGTGCTAGCATTTGTAGATGTCTGAATGGTTGTTTGGGTGTCATGAATCAGCTTTAATAGTGTTGATTGAAGATGTGAGTAGGAACATTCTTTTGTTAGCATCCGGACAGGGACATCTGCAACTCCCCCTATGCTCATGTTGTCTTCCTCATCATCCCCACCAGCATCCCCAAATGAGTCTTCAGCCAGATCAAAATCACTGCCAGTGGTTGAAGGCATAGTAGTGATTGCATCATTTGCTCTTTATAGAGATTGTGTAGTATGCACCAAATTAAGAATTCTTTCAGCCTCCTCATTGCCCTGCACATCTAATGTTTGATAAGCTGTAATAGGATGAGTAAATATCTCAGCATCTAGGTAAATAGAATCTATGACAGCTTGATATTCTTGCTGAAATAGTCTTTTCCTTTCTACATCATTGACATTCATTGACTCACTAGAAATGGTGTCCATCCTTATCTCTCCATTACCTGCATTTCTCTCAATATCTCTCTCTTTTTACATCAAGGGCTCCCCTTGGCTTCCCACCCTCACACCCTCACCTTCACCATCTAAGGTGGGACTCCCCTCACTCACTTTTTCCAAACCTGAAGAAATGGACTGCATTTTTAACTCATATTCTCTCCTTTTGCCTGGGAGCAACCCAGCCTCTCACTCAGTTCACTCCCTTCCCTCAGTCCTAAGAGTGATTGCACTACCACTAAGTCTTCTACACTTGTGAGAATTAAAGAAATTTGAAGTTGTGCAGAGACACCCGACAGATGATGAATATCCATCGGGACAATAGTATGGCTATCTGACGGATGACTGCTGTTAGGCTTATCCGTGAGGATACAATCACTACTCGACGGATGATGAATATCCATCGGGATAGAAGAAATGAATGAGTTTGGAGTGGAGACTATTGTAGACTCTTTGAAGATTGATAAAAATTTAGGCACAGATGTCTCAACAAACTCAGAAAGAAATGGCAAGTGAGCCAACAAATCATCTAAAAGATGATGCTCACTTGCTTGGATTTTTGCCTTCTCCACAAGAGTTAAAGATGGAGAATTTGGAAGTGATGTATTGATCATGTCAACATCCAGTGAGTGTGTCGGTGAATTTGGTGTTTCAGGTGCTTCATTTTTTAAGGATTTTGGATGTGACTCCACATTTATTGGAGCCACATCAATCTGACTTTGAGATGGTGCAATGACTGGGTCTTTAGCTCCAGTTTGCACTGTGTGTGATCCCTGTGCATCCCCAAGGGTTTTTGATATTTTCTTTTTAGCATAAGTTTGTGGTGAACTTGTGTCCCTAGCCCTCTTGATCTGAGCTCCTGGTTGGGAGCTTGTTTTAATAGTAACATCCTTTTGGGAGGATGAAACTAGAATTGAGCTTATTTCCTTATTAACAACCACAGTTTGTTGGGAAATTGTGGTGTGGCTAGGCTTGGGTACTCTCATCTCACCAGCCTTATCCTTAGGGTTTCTTTGAGTTTCACCTTGTCCCTCACCTTGCTTACTCACCTTCACACTCCCTTCTTTGTGTTTGGTAGATTTTCCAACTGGTTTCTTTTGAGAGAAACCAGAGGGGGCTTTCTTAGATTTTGATTTTGAAATTGTTGGTTTAGTAGCTTGGGTAGGCATCTATTGGGTCATTGACACAGATTCCATAGCTAACTAGAAGGCAAAGAAATATGTGAGGTTGGAAGAGAAGACACAGTAGAGCTTACCTCACTTACCTGAGGACCCTCCATGACTGGAAAATAGAAGAGGGGCACCTTTTTGTGGTGATTAGCTCTATTAAGATCTGTAATAATCCTCATTTCTTGAACCCAACAATTTAGCTTGTTGGTTGGGTTCTCAACAACAATGTTCTCAATAAGATGGTTAGCAAGCATCATAAAGAATCTAGCATAATAGACACTTTTACCTCTCTTATTAAGCTCTCCTAACTTATAACCTAACTCAAACAAGACCAAGTCACTGAAATTAAAGTACTTATCAGTAACTAGCATGTAAAGAATGTTAAGCATGGAAATGTTAACAGAGTCAAAATTGCTAACTTTACCAGAGAAAACTTTAGTTACCACATCACACAGATAACTCCATTCTTTTCTAAGACCTAACCTCCTAATTTCACTTAACTTAGAGGTAGAAAGTGCATAGCCCGTGGAATTTAGCATGTTAACTATATCAGTGTCTGTGTGTGGAACAGTAGCAGTATTATCTGAAATTCTAAAGCATGCTTTGACAATGTCACTATTAATTCAAAATTGCTTACCTTTGAGAGTGAAAGTTATGGTCTTGTCAGTAGAGTTGTACACTGCAATTGTCCATATCTTCTCCACAACTTCACAATAGATTGTGGGTGATACCAACATAACATAACTGAGTTTATAGCTCTTCACAAAATTCATCATCTTGTGAAAGTCTCCAGACTGTGGAATTTCCTTGTTCACAAGAGCTACAAAGTTGCTCTTTTCATAGATAAATCCAGATTGAGACATGATTTTGACTACTGGTGCCATTGTTAGAGAATGAGAAATTTGTAGAGAGAATATTTGCCTTGGAGAAGAAAGGAAGTTAGAGCAATTGATTTGAGAATGATAAAAGAGTAGAATGAAAATGAATTCTGCTTTTATACTATCTCAAAAATAAACTGTCAAAAATAATAAAGTGAAATAAAGTAACCAATCAAAATAGCCCAAAATAGCCGTTTAAAAATAAATAAACTGTAAAAATTCTGTCACTTATCCGTCGTAATATAATTACAAACTGTAGATATACTCGATGGATAATGTTCAGAGATTTAACGGCTAAGATTGAGACAATTCGACGGATGAGAATAAACCAATTATCTTGTAAAACTCTCTAGACCGTTGAATCTCCTTGTTCACAAGAGCTGTGAAGTTATTTTTTTTATAGATATATCCACTTTGACACATGATTTTGATGACTGGTGCCATTGTTAGAGAATGAGAAATTTGCAGAGAGAATTTTTGCTTTGGAGAAGATAGGAAGTTAGAGCAATTGAATTGAGAATGATAAAAGAGTAGAACAAAAATGAATTTTGCTTTTATACTATCTCAGAAATAAACTGTCAAAAATAATAAAGTGAAATAAAGTAACCAATCAAAATAGCCCAAAATAGCTGTTTAAAAATAAATAAACTATAAAAATTATGTCACTTATCCGTCGTGTCATGCTTACAAACTGTAAGTATACTCGATGAATAATGTTTAGAGTTTTAACGGCTAAAATTGAGACAATTCGACGGATGAGGATATAAATCAATTATCCGTCGGGTTTTGAGATAATCCAGAAAAGTAATTGATTTTTATTAACAAGTAATATTCCGACGGATGATCAAATTCGATGGATAATGAGCATCCGTCGGGATGTCAATTTTTACTTAGCCAAAATTTCATCCAAAACAGAATAATCAATTAAGTTTCTGGCTGTATTAAAACTTGCAAAAATATCTGAAATAATTCAAGAATAATTAAGCATACCTAACTCACTTACCAACCTTGAAAATGTGGATTCATGAAGTGGCTTGGTAAAGATATTTGTAAACTGCTTTTCACTTGGAATAAAATGAAGTTCCACGGTATCATTCATCACATGTTCCCTTATGAAGTGGTACTTGATGTCTATATGATTTGTTCTTGAATGTTGCACTGGGTTTTCAGTGATGGAAATTGTACTTGTGTTATCACAGAAAATGGGAATTCTATCCACTTGTAGACCATAGTCCAACAATTGATTTTTCATCCATAAAATCAGTGCACAGCAACTACCAGCAGCAATATATTCAACTTCAGCTGTATAAGTAGAAACTGAATTTTGCTTTTTACTGAACCAAGACACAAGCTTGTTCCCTAGAAATTGACAGGTTTCTGTTGTACTTTTTATGTCTATTTTACAACCTGCATAATCTGTATCTGAATAACCAGTTAGATCAAAACCAGAATCTCTAGGGTACCAAATGCCAAGTTTTGGTGTTCCCCTGAGATATCTGAAAATTCTCTTAATAGATACGAAGTGAGATTCTCTAGGAACAGCCTGAAATCTAGCACAAAGACAAGTAGCAAACATTATATCTGGCCTACTAGCTAATAAGTACAGAAGTGAGCCAACCATGCCCCTTGTAACTTGAAATATCCACAGACTTTTCAGTAGTGTTTAATTCAAGCTTAGTTGTAGTGGCCATGCGAGTTTTTGCAGATGTGCAATCCATTAGATCAAACTTCTTTAAAATATCATGAATATATTTAGTTTGACTAATGAATATTCCATCACTAACTTGCTTAACTTGTAAACCAAGAAAGTAAGTTAGTTCTCCCATCATGCTCATTTCATACTTACTTTGCATTAATTTGGCAAACTTTTTGCAAAGTTTTTCATCTGTAGAGCCAAATATAATATCATCTACATAGATTTGAACAAGTATACTAGAGCCATTAACATTTCTAAAGAATAAAGTTTTATCAACCGTACCTCTTGTGAAGTGAATTTCCAAAAGAAACTTTGATAAAGTGTCATACCAGGCTCTAGGTGCTTGCTTTAGTCCATAAAGTGCCTTTAAAAGATAGTAGACATATTCTGAAAAATTTGGGTCTTCAAAACCAGGGGGCTGACTAGCATAGACTTCCTCTTCAAAATCTCCATTCAGAAAAGCACTTTTCATATCCATTTGATAGACCTTGAAATTGGCATGAGATGCCTAGGCTAAGAAGATTCGGATGGCTTCAAGTCTTGCAACGGGAGCAAAAGTTTCATCAAAATATGTTCCTTCTTGTTGACTGTAGCCCTTAAAAACCAATCTAGCTTTGTTCCTGACCACTATGCCATTTTCATCCATCTTGTTTCTGAATACCCATTTGGTGTCAATTGGATTCTTTCCTTTAGGTTTGGGTACCATCTTTCATACCTTGTTCCTTTCAAATTGATTTAGCTCCTCCTGCATAGCTAAAATCCAATCAGGATCCAACAAAGCTTCTTCTACCTTCTTTGGTTCTTCCTTAGATAGAAAGTTGCTATATAGACATTCTTCCTGAGTTTCTCTCCTTGTTTGAACTCTAGAAGATGCATCATCAATGACGAGCTCAAAAAGGTGATCTTTAGTCCATTTTCTTTATTGAGGTAGATTACCTCTAGATGAAGAGGCCTCATTGTTGTCTTGATGTGTGACTGAGTTTTGATTATTAGAAACTCCTCCTGAGTTTGTGAATCTTTGATTTGAGAAAGGAGAACTTTCTGTAGGTGATCTATTCTGACTTTCAGCTTCTCTTAATGTTCCGACGGATGATGCACTTTGTGTCCCGATGGATGAAGCTGATTGTCTCCCGACGGATAACGCAGATTGTCTCCCGACGGATTAAGCATTTTGTAACTCGACAGATATTGAATTATGTGTTTCATTAGTTGTAGATTTTTCTGCAATATCCTTATTCACTGTTTCTTGATCACTTTCATCATCACTATCATCACTAACCATCTCCACATTATCAAACTTGAGGCTTTCATGGAAATCTCCATCTTGCAGTCCTTCAATCTTTTTGTCATCAAACACAACATGTATTGATTCCATAACAATGTTGCTTCTTAGATTGTAGACCCTATATGCCTTTCCCACAGCATATCCAACAAAAATTCCTTCATCTGCTTTAGCATCAAACTTCCCATATTGATCAGTTTGATTTCTCAAGATAAAACATTTGCAGCCAAAGACATGAAGAAAATTTAGAGTTGGATTCCTATTCTTGAACAATTGGTAGGGTGTCATACACTTAGCTTGATTAACCAAAGAAATATTCTAAGTGTAGCAGGCAGTATTCACAGCTTCAGCCCAAAAATATGTTGGTAACCTTGATTCTTCAAGCATTGTTCTTGCAGCTTCAATAAGAGATCTGTTCTTTCTTTCCACTACTCCATTTTGTTGTGGAGTTCTTTCTTTAGAGAACCCATGCATAATCCCATTCTCTTCATAAAATGATCTCATCACAGAATCCTTGAACTCGGTTCCATTATCATTCCTGATTCTTCTTACTTTAAAATCAGGATGATTGTTGACTTGCCTTATGTGATTGATGATGATTTCACTAGCTTCATCTTTAGATTTTAGGAAATATGTCCAAGAGAACTTTGAGAAATCATCCACAATTACCAGGAAAAATCTTTTCCTTGAGATAGAAAACACATTGACTGGTCCAAATAGATCCATATGTAACAATTGAAAAGGTTCTTCAATTATTGAATCAAGCTTCTTTCTGAATGATGCTTTGATCTGCTTTCCTTTCTGGCAGGCATCACACAATCTATCCTTAGTAAACGCCACTTGAGGAATACCTCTAACTAGTTCTTTCTTGACAAGCTCATTCATGGTCTTGGAGTTTAGATGGGATAGCTTCTTGTGCCATAGCCAACTTTCATCTTGACTTGCTTTACTGAGAAGACAAATGACAGATTCTGCATTAGATGAGTTGAAGTCAGGTAAATACACAATTCCTTTTCTCACTCCAGTGAGAACCACTTTATTTCTCCTTTTGTTTGTCACAACACAGGCTTCAGAATTAAAGGTTACTGAATTGCCCTTATCACAAAGCTGGCTGATACTCAACAAATTGTGCTTGAGACCATCCACTAGGGCAACCTCTTCAATGATGACATTGTCTTTTGAAATCAAGACATATCCCACAGTATAACTCTTACTGTCATCTCCAAAAGTAATACTTGGGCCAACTCTTTCTTTGAACTCTGTGAGCAGGGTAGAATCTCCAGTCATGTGCCTTGAGCAACCACTATCTAGATACCAAAGATTCTTTCTGTTTCCCTGCACACATCAAAATCAAATCAAGTTGATTTTGGTACCCAAGTTTCCTTGGGTCCTGCCTTATTAGCTTTCTTCTTTGGTTTCTTAGGTTTAATTTCATTTGACTTGGGAATTTCTTATTCATCCTTAGTCATTTGAGTTGGACCTTTGAAACCAGTCATTAGAATAGAATTATCATGCATATTTTGATTAACAGGAAATGGCATATTGTTTGCAAACATGTTATTCCAGTAAGGCATGCTAAATGGCATTTAAGGCATAAGGAATGCAGCATAATAAGGATTAGGTGCAAATGGCATATTAGCAAATTGTGCATTCATATTCTGAGTAGACATAGCATTCATAGGCATGGTAGGCATAGCAGTCATGTTGGGAAAAGAGGGAGTTACAGACATAGGAGTAGGCATGGCAAGTTTGCAATTAACAAACGGGTGATTAACATTACCACACTTAACACAGATTTTTCTTGGTGCATATTTATCAGGTGTGTAGTTGTTATGCTTGTTAATTCCTACTTTCCCATTTCTATTGTTTTTCTTTTTAGCTTCTACTTTAACCTCAATCTTTTCTAATCTGTCATTCAATTTCTTGATGGACAGATGACCAACATTAACTTTCTTCTCCTTCTTCACTTGACTTGATTCTCCTGGAACAAAGTTTTTGGAAACTGATCCATATTTCTCATTCAGCTTGGCAAGCTTAGCTTTGCTCACTAGTTTACTTACAGCCGACGGATGTGGCTCTTTGTCACTCGACGGATAATCTTTTTATTATCCGATGGATGATTTTCATCATCCGTCGAGTCCACATCTGTCAACAATCCTTCAACCAAATTCGATTCAAGCTTCTCTTTACTCTTCTTCTAGGATGCATCATAAAAGGACTCAATGCCTTGAACTTTAGTGATTTGAGCATGGACATCTCTGGATGATTTCCATGCTTTAATCACTTCCTGTTCTCGTTCAAACTTCTTCTTTAAAATCTCTTCTTTATTCAAGGACTCGGTTAATTCGTCTTTAGCAATCTTACACTCAATTCTCAATTTTTCAAATTCAATAAACTGAGACTCTAGCACATTATTCCTCTCAGTTAAAAACAAATTGTTTTCTTTAATTTTAGCATTTTCCTTAGTGAGGGACTTAAGTGTAACACGTAAGTGATATAATTCTGTGGACATGTCATTGATTGAATCATTACACTCAGCTTTAGATAAGTATGCTAGGTTAGTGGTGATTACCTGATTACTTGAAGAACTTGTTTTTGTTTCATCAGACTTGTCCATTAGGGCTAGATTGACATAGTTTGTTTCTTCATCTTCATCCAAACCATCTGCAACCCAGTCATTCTCCTGTGTGATGAAAGCCCATTCCTTTTGTTTGAGCAACTCAAAGTATTTCTGTTTATAATAAACAGGCTCAAACTTCTTCTTGCTAGAATTAGACTTTCTACATTCACTTGCAAAATACCCTGCCAAGCCATATTTGAAATATTTGAATTTGGATTTATCCACCATGTTTCTATTTGGCTTGGCTGCTCCAAAATTCTTTTTGAATTTGAGCTTGGCAAATCTTCTGGATAGGAATGCTAGATGTTCATCAATATCATCTATGTCATCTTGGATCAAATGATCTTCATTTTAAGATGCCAGCCCTTTGCCGTTGCTTTCACAGACCTTTGATGTAGACTCAACAGCTTCTACCTTCATCTCTTTCCCTTTCTCTAACTCAGCAACCAGTGCTATGGACCCTCCTTTCTTCCTTCCTTTCTCCATCCTCTCATCTTGCTCTATTTCAAGCTCATCAATTTTTAGGATGTCATACAGTTTCTCTAAGGTGAACTCCTTGTAATCCTGAGAATTTCTCAATGAGACTGTCATTGGCTTTCACTCTTTTGGAAGAGATATAAGGAACTTGAGGTTAGAGTCTTTTGTTTGATAGAGTCTCCCATGCAACTTCGGAGCATTTAGTAGCTTATGAAATCTACTAAAAATGTCATTGAGAGGCTCACTTTCATCACAGTGGAAGTGCTCATATTGTTGAATTAGCAGCTGCATCTTGTTCTCCATTACTTGCTCAGTACCATCACAAATAATCTGGATTGTGTCCCAAACCTCTTTGGTTGTTTTACAGTTAATGATGTTATCAAACATATCACCATCAACTCCATTGAATAATATATTCATGTCCTTCTTGTCTTTCCTGACTTGCTCAATATCAGGATCTGACCATTCATGCCTAGGCTTGGGAACAGATGGTTCATTGTCTGTTGCAGCTCTCATTGGTACATGAGGACCTCTATCTATGCAATCCACATAGGCCTCATCTTGGGAAAGAAGATGTAAGTGCATTTTCACATTCCAATGGTGATAATTATCTTTGTCCAGAAATGGAATTTTGACTCCAACATCCTTCTTGTTCATCTTGCTGTTTTTTGTGATCTTTACACTCTTTGTACTTCAAGAGCTTGCTCTGATCCCAATTGTTATTCCCTAACAATACAACAAGAATTACAGAAGGGGGGTTGAATGTAATTCTGGCTACTTTTTCAAGATTTTAAAACAGTTCTAACTCGACAAATATATATGTGTTTGATTTGCAGATTGCGGAATGAAGTAATTATATAAATCATCACAAAGTAATAAAAATACAAGCTTTTAAAACTTCCTGGCGGATTTGAAAGTATCCGATAGATATATATATATATATATATATATATATATATATATATCAAATGAGAACTCTGTGGAGCTTGAATAGCTCACAGCTGCTTACAAGTAGAACAAACAAACTACAGAGAAATTCTTGACAAGTACAACTTTTTCAATCTCTCTTTTAAAATGTGTTTGCTTAGTTGAATGTTCTACTAGCTACACTTGGTTTATATCACCAAGTTTACATGACAATAAGACAAGATAATAAAACAAACATATCTAGTCTAACTCCATGTTATTTCACTACTCTGTTCCAGCATCTTTGAATATCTTCACAAATGCATGGAAATGGTAATGCTTCTTTGTTCTCAAATTCCTGCTAAACAGGCTTCCACATTCCTTTTGCAAACACCCAACACATGTTACTGTGTTGTCAGTGTCAACAGATATTTTAATTTGATCATTCGTCGGGTACATGCTTGTCATCTGATGGGTAGCTTTGTTGATCATCCGTCTGGTAGCTTTGTTGATCATCCGTCGGGTAGCTATTTGTCACTTGACTCCATTTCACTTATACAAAATTACAATACATCTCATATATATAATTAATCAACATATTCTGCATATCCACTAGTAGTCAACATGACTCATATGCTCCTATAGAATCTACACAAATTTGTTTACAGAAATGTGCTATAATACTTATTTGTTACATAAGCTACTCACCCGGTGGATGTCAAATTGTCATCCGTCAAGACTATATTAAATCATCCATCAGGACTATATTTGATCATTCGTCGAGTGCTAAAAAATTCACTAAGTTAAATCTAGTATGGTGTTTTGTTTAGTTTATCATCAAGTTCACAACATATTCCTAACAGATGTTCCGTTCAAGTTTGATGACGAATGCCTAGATGCTTTTGAGTTCTTGAAAAAGAGTTTAATCAAAACACCTGTCATAACTGCACCTAATTGTTCTGAACCATTTGAAATGATGTGTGATGCAAGTGACTATGCAGTTGGAGCAGTTCTTGGGCATATAAAGAATAAAATATTTCATGTGGTCTACTATGCTAGTAAGACCCTGAATGGTGCTCAACTGAATTATACTACTACGGAGAAAGAAATTTTGGCTATTGTCTACGGTTTTGAGAAATTTCGATCTTATCTACTTGGGACAAAGATGACAGGTTTCACTGATCACGCTGCAATTCGATATCTCGTCTCGAAGAAGGACTCAAATCCTAGATTGATTAAATGGGTTCTTTTGTTTCAGGAATTTGAGTTGGAGATCAAGGACAGAAAAGGTACTGAGAATCAAATCACTGATCATCTATCTCGTTTAGAGGATCCAAGTGCAACTTTACTGGTTAAGACATTAATAAATGAGTCTTTTCCCGATGAGCAGGTGTTTGGAGTGCAAGAGGAAGAATCGTGGTTTGCAGACATTGTAAACTACCTTGTGAGTAATATCATGCCTCCCGACTTGTCGTATGCTCAAAGGAAGAAGTTTCTTCATGAAGTGAAGTGATATATGTGCGATGAGCCATTTCTTTTTCGATAAGGAGCTGACCAAATTCTCATGAGATGTATTCCTTAAAACGAAACGGGGGGCTCTTGCGAGATTGCCACTCAACAACTTAAGGAGGATATTATTGTGGAGTAAAGACAGTAGCTCATATTCTTCAAGCAGGTTTCTTTTGGCCGACTTTGTTTAAAGATGCTCATCAGTTTGTTTTGAAATGTGATCGATGTCAACGTGTGGGTAATATGTCCAAGAGGGATGAGATGCCTCTTAATGTGTTTCTCGAGGTTGAAGTCTTTGATGTTTGGGGAATTGACTTTATGGGGCCATTTATCTCATCTTGTAACAATCAGTATATCTTGTTGGCGGTTGATTATGTCTCGAAATGGTTGAAGTCAAGGCGTTGCCAATGAACGATGCGAAGATAGTGCTTAATTTTCTTCACAAGCAGATATTCACAAGATTTGGAACTCCAAGATTCATAATTAGTGATGAGGGGTCACATTTTTGCAATCGCAAGTTCACTACTATGATGCAAAAGTATAATGTGAATCATCACATTGCTACGGCTTATCATCCTCAGACGAATGGTCAAGCTGAGGTATCTAACAGAGAGATCAAGCGAATTTTAGAGAAAGTTGTGTGTCCATCGAGAAAAGATTGGTCTTTGAAGCTTGATGAAGCTGTTTGGGCGTATAGAACAGCATTCAAGACTTCGTTGGGAATGTCACCATTTCAGTTGGTTTATGGTAAGGGTGTCATTTGCCTGTGGAGCTAGAGCACAAAGCGTATTGGGCTTTGAAGAAGTTGAACCTCGATTTGGATGCAGCCGGAAAGAAGAGGATGCTTCAATTGAATGAACTCGACGAGTTTCCACTTCAAGCTTATGAAAACAACAAAATGTATAAGGAGAAAGTCAAGAGGTGGCACGATAGGGGTATAGTGCTCAAATCATTTGTGTTGGGGCAACAAGTTCTTTTGTTTAACTCTCATCTCCGTCTTTTTCCTGGGAAGTTGAAGTCAAGGTGGTCAGGGCCATTTGTTGTCAAAACTGTGTTTCCACATGGAGCGGTGGAGATTTTTGAGAATGATCCAGGCCAAGCATTCAAGGTAAATGGTCAGAGGTTGAAGCATTACTATGGTGACACGGTAAACCGCAAGGTGGTTAGTGTCGTTTTAGTGTCCGTTTGATCTCGCATTTCTACGTCAAGATAAAGACGTAAAGCAAGTGCTTCTTGGGAGGCAACCAAAGTTTGTTGTACATTAGTAGATAGAGGAAGAAGAAAAAAAGAAAAAAAGAAAAAAAAATCAAAAAAAAAATTCAGGGCCAACTACAGTAGCACGGAGCGGCCGCGCCACTTTTACAGAAACAGAGCGCGCCCGCGCAGCCTGGCGGGGCGGCCGCGCTGAAAAGGCAGAAGCACAGAGCGCCCGCGCTACCCCTTTAATCCGAAAAAAAAATAAAAAAACTGGGAAAAGAGAAAATCGGGGACTTATTCCAAAAATCAATTTCTACCCGAATTTTACTCTTCCACATCCCAAATTTCCCTCTCCAAATCAAACCCATTATTCCCACTATTCTCATAATCAATTCCCACTTCTATTCCATATCTAATTCTCTTCCAACCTCCTATATATACACACACTTATACATAAACTTCTCCATCACTTCTCAAATTCTCAAACATAATTCTTTCTCAAACACGTATCTTTTACTCTCTCTTATTCGATCCCAATGGCACCCAAAAGACAGTGAACTCAAGTAAGCAGCAACACCACTGATTCTTCGAGTGCAGGTGGTGTGAGGCCAAGGTTTTCAACTCCTGAGGCTGAAGCGGAGTATATGATGCTTCTCTAGAAGCCTATAGCCAAGGAGCTTGGTTTTCTTCCATCGAAGAAAGATGGTAAGTTGTTAGAGATGATCTTGGAGATGGGCTGGGTTGCTTTTTATAAGGCACCCGCTATGCCCATGAGTGTGTGTTAGGTCACACACACTGTAGAAGGGGGTTAAATACAATGTATACTACAATCAAATCGAATTAAGAACACAAGTATGAAACACATAATAATCTTATTAATAAAACATTATTGCAATGGAACCGTTCTCTCTCAGTGATGAACAAATATCACGAGAGCTGCTAAGGTTACAATGAATAATATTCTCGATAACAATAACACATCTAGTGTAAACCCTATGTTATGTTTATATACCACACAGTTACAAGATAATATTCTAATTGATATCGAATATAAGTCTACATCCTAAAATATATCAATTAGTTATCTTTTCCTCCAAGTCTTTTATTCTTCATAGAATTCTTCTCCATGCATATATCTTCTTGTTTTAGTCTCAATCTTATTTCCTTTCAATCAGCCGCCTTCCTTATCTGAAAGTCTTCTTAAATCCTGATATTATCTCCTGATGAATATCTTCTGATATCTTAAGTTCTGATAACTTAAGTTCTGATATCTTAAGTTCTGACTTCAGTATAAGTACTGATTTCAAGTTAAGTCCTGATTTGTCCTGTTAGTCAAGATCTGAAAACTAAACACAAATCACTATTAGACATGACATCACAAATATATCTAACAATCTCCCCCAACTTGTAAATTAGCATAATATACAAGTTCAATAGATATTTGATGATGTCAAAAACATTAAGTACAAATGCATATGAGAATTTGACTAGATAACTACAACTCACAGTCCTTGTAGCTTTTACCATCCTTAAAGTCTGATATCAGCTTTAGCCTGTATATCCTTCAAAATTGAACAGTTGTAGTCCTTGACTTGGCTTCAGTTTCTAATCTCTTGAATGTCAGGAGTTGTTTAGAGATAGTTCTTCAAAAGAGTTCTCTCAGCATATTCAAGTTCATTTATCATCCTCCTTTTAGCATCTTTAAGTTCAACTGTATCTTCTCCTGTCTGAAAGATAGCAGCCCTGAAATCATTAATCTTTGCTTTCCTTATTTTCTGATCCAATCTGATCAGATAAGCTTTGTCAGACTCCAGATTAAATTCAACACCCTTAATTCCCGGAAAAGTAGTTATCTTGGCAGTATTAGGCTTCATCTCAACTAATTCACCATTGTGAGCTCTGTACTTTGGATAGTATGGTCTGTCAGACTTTACAGAGTAAAGTTTCTTCTGCCTTTGAATATCAGATTTTAAGTAACTGGAAGCACCATCTGTTGACCTGTTATTCACTTGAAGTAGAAATAAAATATGTTGCAGTTCTTCATAATACTTCAACCGAATTGCATTCTTTCTTATCTGGAATACTCTCCCATCTGTCATAAAATAAAGCATTATGTCTTCTTTCAGCTTGGAATTGTAAACCATCTGTACAGTCTCCAATTGATTTAGTCTTTCTGGAGTTGTCCCTACTCCTGGTTCAGAAAGAGATGTATGATCTAAGGTAGAGTTGTTTACTCTTTTCTCATCAGCATTACCCAGTCCTGTTTTATCTCTAGCTTCCTTCCCTTGGAGCAATCTACCATTAAAAACATTTGTTGAAGTCTTCATAGGTTGAGCAGATTGTTGAGCTTTAGTAAACCCAGGTGATAGAATTTTTGAAGGTTTAACATGAGCAATGTCAGACGTTTCCTTTTCTTCTGATGTCAAGACAACTTGAGCTCTGTCAGAGGTTGCTTGAATATTGCTTTTCTTCTTCAAAATCAGAGTTGCATCTTCATCAGATTTCAATTCCAGATCCATAGTTGGCATATATATCTTTACAGGTTCATCAACTTTTTCCTTATCCTTGAATCTAGTATCAACTTCCACCTGTGATTTGGACTAGGCCTTAGATGCCTCAGTATCTGTCCTTTCTTTGATCACAATGCCCTTAGGCTTAGGTGGTTTCTTTACAATGACTTGAGCTTTAGACTTTGACTTAGATTTGTCATTTCCAGCCTTCAGTCTAATCTCTTCTTCCTTCAGACTTTTAATATCCATGCCTGGATTGTCCTTTAGGAATAACCTTTTGGAGATCTCTTCATAAAGTTTCAAAGTTTGTTCATTAGAACTTATCCTTTTACCAGTATCAGAACTTGTTCTTCTCCCAGCATCAGAACTTGTTCTTTGACTTGTAGTTCTGGCTTTGCTTGATAAAGAACCTCTGCCTTGACTTAGACCTTTACTCTTTTCAGAGTTACCCTGGTCTTCATTATCATCATCTTTACCCTTCAGTGGTTGATCAGTTTTGCATTTGGACTTAATCACTTTCTCCCCCTTTTTGGCATCATTTGGTAGAAGCAGGGAGACAAGCAATTCCACAGAGTTTTGGATTTCATTGAGTTGGAGTTGTTGAGTAGCTTGATTATTTAAAATATCAGATATTTGAGCTTGCTGTTGTTCTTGAGTCTTTTTTATATACCCAATGCGGTCAAAGGCTGGCTTAAAAAACCTGTTCTTTTCCAATTTGACATTCATGTCTTGCTGAATCAGTGTTTCTTGAATTTTGTTCACCTTGGCTTGAGTTATTGAGTGTTGACCTTGAAGGTTCCTGGTACTCAATGCAGTAACTCTGAGCTGTGCTTTAAAGTCATTATTCATCAGCATCTCATCAGCTTTAGCCAGGTGCTCAGCAAGAATATTTGCAGTAGGAACAAAATCAACTTTGTTCCACTCCTTGATCCATTCTCTTCCTCTGGAGGTTTCACTCCAAGGTACTGGTGCATCCTCTCTCACAAATTTTTTAATCAAATCAGCTTTATTAACTGGTTGTAGAGGTGCATGTCCTGAAGGACCAGCTGTATCAGCATTTACATTTGTAGCAGCTTCACCAGTATTATCAGCATTTACTTCAACAAAACTTGCAGAATCTTCAGTATCAGCATCTTGTGATAGAATAACTGTATGTGAAGCAATAGAAGATTCATCTGGATTAACATCAGAATCTAGCAGTGGAGTTGCTGGTGGAGTTTACTGAGGAATGGTTGGAGCTTCCAAGTACGAAACCTCAGGCATATTCAAGTTATGAATATCTATTTCAGCACTTATACCTGGATTATCAACATGTACTTGATCAATGATAGGAGACACGGGAGGTGTAGGCATATGTTCTTGAGTATTCTCTGGCTCTTGAATAGGAGATCTGTGAGCTTCAGTAAAGTCTGGTTCAGTAGTGGGAAGAGATTCAGTCACAATTGGGTCTTTTGAGATCAGAGATTCCTAACCTCCTTCCTCAGCTGCTGCTTCCATTCCTTCTTCAGAGATTGATGATTCTACAGCCCTCCTTGCTCTTTGCTTTTTAAGTCTCTTAGCTGATGGAGAGACTCTAGGAGTTTCATCATCAGAGTTTAGCTTTCTAAGCCTTTTTAGGGGCCTAGAACTCCCAGTTTCTTGAGCTGTCTAAGAAGAGACTGTCTCAGCTACTTCAGCAACAGATTCTGATGGTTGAACCTGTACCTCATCATCAGACTCATCTCTTAAAATCATCTTCCTTCTTTTCTGCTGTGACTGAGGTACTGTCTTAGTCCTCTTTGCGCTAGAAGGAGAAGGTTTCACTTGATTATGTGCTGATGGTTGTGGTTGTTGTGTTTGATTAATGGTTGGTTCTGATGGCTGTTGTGTGTTGGTGGGTTGGACATCAGGATATAGCAATGAATAGGTATCATAATCAGCATTTACCAGAGCTTGCTTTACTGATAAAGGAATTCTAAGGGGTCTCAAAACTCCCTTCTTGTTGTCAGCAGTTAAGAGATCAGTAAAAGCCCTTTTTGCTAACCTAAAAGGTTCTATGAGTTCACTTGCTAGTTGTGGTTCATCTGATGTACAGTAGCTGTAGATCAACTGACAGAACGTAGCAAAGTAAACTACATTCTTGTCCTCTTTCATTCTATCTCCTATAAAACATAACACGGTCTTTGCATAATCAAAATGAGACTGGTTTAAGAGTGCATACCCAATTTGTTGTGTCAGAATAGGAATGGCATCAAAATTTGAGCACTTGTTGGTAAACGTCTTCGTGATGCAGTCGAAGAAGAAGCTCCATTCCTTTCGAATATATGGGCATTTGAGTTGACCCAACTTAGCCAAACTCTGTTCATACCCAAGATTAGCCATCATTTGCTGTAGCAATGGCTCCTCAATAGCAAAACTGAATTGACAGTTTTCAGGTAGGTTTAAAGCTTTTCAAACTGTGGTCGGAGTAACAACATACTCAACCTCCTTTGCTGTAAACACGATGCTTGGAGTCCCATGCTTACCACCATCATCATAAAGTCCTGTACGCCAAAACGTCAGAACTTGAGTTCCAGATAAATAGGATTGTTGCGTCAAAGCGAACCCAATTTCACTATGAGATAAGAAATCCTGAATAAAATAAAGTTCCGAAGGAGCTTCACTCTTAGTGAGAATGGCAGCATAGTTGTTGGGGACGAACTTTGCTCCATTAAAGATTATATCCTTGGGTGTCATTGAAAAAGAGTGAGAATTTAGAGTACCTGAAAGGTGTTTGATAAAATGTCTGTATAGAAAACCGTCAGAGAATATGAGAAAATAAGAAAAAGAGAGAGTATAAAAAGAAATATAAGTAAAAGAATTTAAAATCTTTTATCTCTTTTACTTATACGCTCCACTTGACAGCAGTTATTGAGAAGTGTAACAGACTTTACACCTGTCAGCCATGCAGTAGTTAAGACAGTAGTTAATGGGCACGGGAAATAAGTAATGATTACTATGCACATGCAGTTTTTCAAAAAAAAAATTGTTCCCACTAAACAAGTAATTGTGACTGTCTTTATCTCACTTAAACTAATATTTTGATAAAATATAACCGTTCAAGTATTGACCAAAAATAAATCAAGTAAATAAATACTGCCACGTAAGCATCAGAACTTGATTATTATCAGAATTTAAAGCTCTTGTACTCAAAAAGTGAATGTTTATTTCTGTAATTCTTCACACAAATACTGATATGGTTTCTGCAGAACTTAATCATTAGAACTTCCATCAGAACTTGTCCTCAGAATTTATGCAACTGACACTTAAACTGTTCATCTAAAACAACATTGATCACCATGGTAATTTTCATCATTTATATGGAGTGTAAGTGTGTGCATTAAGCTAAATATCAGATAAAGAGTAAAGTCTGATTCACTTCAGTACATCTTAGAAATAAGGCATAACTAAGAACTTTGCTCAAAATCTGTCATTAGTCTGAAGTCTACTATAGAATGAGTTCATGCATGAATCTACCTCAACTATTTTGTGCTCATTTTATGCATCTTTTGAAATTCCTTTTTGCAATGGCTTCTCAGTGTAAGTGAGTCACGACTGCTTATCAGAATTTATGCTATTATCAGAGTATTTCTCCAGTAATCAGAGAATGTGAAAAGTCACCAAGAAAAATTTATTTTGCTTTTCTAATGCATATTACTTAATACCAGCAATGCACTTGGGTCTTCCCTTCCATATACATTTTTCTCTAGATCTCAAAGGAGTACCTGATATTTATTTCTTTTCTTTACTTTTTCTTTGGATAAGTGAGGCTTATCATCACTTAGTACATCCATAAGATTTACCAACATCAGAACTTAACAGATAAGAAGCACTATTCTAGTTTTTGACTTAGTAATAAGATACACAAAGTAAACCTAACCAAGCTCAATATCAGAATTTGCTTGTGTTAAAAGATTTCCACATAAACAATTACTTCAAATATGGGATCTTTAGTATATTAGAGACTACTAGGTCAGCATCTAGCACAGTTATCCTCATTGGATTAAATAGTCACAGAAACATTCATATCACTATCAGAGTTTAGAAATTCATATCAGACAACAATCAGCACTTAAGTAAATTACAATTTAAGCACAGATTACATAAAGAGAGTAATATCTGTAAATACTGCTCATAAAGTCTGATGTATCAGAACATAAACTAAACAAATTTAGAGAACGAACCTGAAACCATTCCAAGTTCATTTACCAATCTTGTAAAAGTAGCTTCACACAGTGGTTTTGTAAAGATATCTGCTAGTTGTTGATCTGTTGGAACAAAATGCAATTCCACTGTACCTTCCATCACATGTTCCCTTATGAAGTGGTACCTAATGCTGATGTGCTTTGTCATTGAGTGTTGAACTGGATTACCTGTCATAGCAATAACACTTTTATTATCACAGTAAATAGGGATTTTAGAAAATTCTAACCCATAATCCAGTAACTGATTCTTCATCCAAAGAATTTGTGCACAACAGCTTCCTGCAGCAATGTACTCTGCCTCAGTTGATGTGAAAATTGACTTTTGTTTCTTGCTAAACCAAGAAACTAATCTGCCACCAAGAAATTGGTAGCTACCACTTGTGCTTTTCCTGTCAATTTTGTACCCTGCAAAATCTGCATCTGAGTAACCTATTAGCTTAAAGTCTGATTCCCTAGGATACCATAATCCTAGATCAGCTGTACCCTTAAGGTACTTGAGAATTCTTTTCACAACTGTTAAGTGAGGTTCTCTTGGATCTGCTTGAAATCTTGCACAAAGACAGGTAGCATACATAATATCAGGTCTACTTGCAGTTTGATAGAGTAGAAAGCCAATCATACCTCTGTAATCAGTAATATCTATTGATGTACCAGTTTCCTTATCCAATTTTGTTGCAGTGGCCATATGAGTGGATGCACTTGAACAGTCTTGCATTCCAAATTTTTTCAACAAATTTTTGGTGTACTTAGATTGACAAATAAAAGTTCCTTCTTCATTCTGCTTGACTTGAAGGCCCAGAAAATAGCTAAGTTCTCCCCTCATACTTATTTGATATCTTGACTGCATTAGCTTGGCAAACCTTTTATAAAGTCTATCATTTGTAGAAACAAAAATGATATCATCAACATATATCTGTACCAAAAGTAAGTCCTTTCTATGGTTGAGATAGAATAAAGTTTTGTCAATAGTCCCTCTGTTAAATCCACTTTCCAGAAGAAACTGAGCTAATATCTCATACCATGCTCTTGGAGCTTGCTTAAGGCCATAAAGTGCTTTATTAAGTCTGTAGACATGATTAGGGAATTTTGAATCTACAAAACCTGACGTTATTCAACTTATACTTCTTCTTCCAATTCTCCATTAAGAAAAGCACTTTTTACATCCATTTGAAAGACTGTAAACTTTTTGTGAGCAGCATAAGCCAGAAATATCCGTATGGCTTCCAATCTAGCAACTGGTGCAAATGTTTCATCATAATCAATTCCCTCCTGTTGAGAGTATCCTTTTGCAACCAGCCTTGCTTTATTTCTTGTAATTATGCCATCACTGTCAGTTTTATTTTTGAACACCCATTTTGTACCAACAACTGATCTATTATTTGGTCTTGGCACTAGGGTCCAGACTTTATTTCTTTCAAATTCATTTAACTCTTCTTGCATTGCTTGCACCCAATCAGCATCTTGAAGAGCTTCTTTCACTTTCTTTGGTTCAGACTGAGAAAGAAAAGAATGATAGAGACATTCATTTGATGTTGCTGTTCTAGTTCTAATACCTGCTTCAGGATCTCAAATAATCAAGTCAGGTGTATGTGCTTTAGTCCACTTCCTTGCAGATGGAAGGTTATCTCTAGAACTGGATGCTCCCCTATGATCCATGCTGTCTCCATCAACATTTTCTGATGCTCCCCCTAAAATTATGCTCTCTGAGTTGGATTCTACAGAATTTGAGTTTCCAGAATTTTCAGAATTTGGCCCATCAGAACTTGATGAATCAGAATTTGAGTTTCCAGAATTATCAGAACTTGGCCTATCAGAACTTGATAAATCAGAACTTGAAGAGCCTGTTCTAGGTTCCGATGCTTCTTGAGATGTGGTTGGATTTTCAATATGCTCCCCCTGCACATGTGCATTTTCTTTTGGCGTAGTCACCACAGTTTCAATAACATCAGAGTTTAACCCATCAGAGTTTATAGCATCAGGATTTAGACTATCAGAATTTACAGAATTAGAATTTAAAACTTCATTCTCAAATCTCAGTTGATCATGATCATTGAAATCTTCAAGTCCAGTAATCTTCTAATCATCAAAAGAGACATTGATAGATTCCATAACAACCCTTGTTCTTAAATTGTAGACTCTGAAGGCTTTTGTGGAAAGTGGATATCCAACAAAGATTCCTTCATCAGCTTTTAGATCAAATTTGGATAGCTGTTCAGGATGAGTCTTAAGAACAAAACACTTGCATCCAAATACCTGAAAGTACTTCAGATTTGGCTTCTTTTTCTTCACCATTTTATATGGTGTCTTTCCATGCTTGTTGATAAGTGTTGCATTCTGAGTAAAACAAGCAGTCTGCACAGCTTCAGCCTAAAAGTAGGTTGGTAACTTTGCTTCATCGAGCATAGTTCTTGCAGCTTCAATAAGAGTTCTATTCTTTCTTTCAACAACTCTATTTTGCTGTGGAGTTCCAGGAGCAGAGAATTCCTACTTTATTCCATGGTCTTTGCAGAACTCTTCCATAATCATATTCTTGAACTCAGTGCCATTATCACTTCTAATGGTTTTTACAGAGTCTTTGACCAATTTATCCAGTTGTTTGACATGATCAATCAAGATAGATGCAGTTTCACTTTTTGTGTGCAAAAAATACACCCATGTCTATCTGGTAAACTCATCTACTATAACCATAGCATATTTCTTCTTTGCAATAGACATGACATTTACTGGACCAAATAGATCAACATGTAGTAGGTGATAAGGCTCAAGAATTGAAGATTCAGTCTTGCTCTTGAATGAGGATTTTCTTTGTTTTGCCCTTTGACATGAATCACAAAGGCCATCAGGAGCAAATACTGATTTTGGCAGTCCTCTCACAAGATCTTTCTTGACTAGTTCATTTATATTGTTAAAATTTAAATGGGAGAGTTTCTTGTGCCAATCCCAGCTTTCTTCAATTGATGTTCTTCTTAACAGACATATTGCAGAACCATCAGAACTTGTTGAAAGCTTGGCTTCATAAATATTACCATGCATGTATCCCTTCAGAACAACTTTGCCTGTAGATTTGCTTACAACTTCACAATGTTCTTCAAAGAAATCCACATGATAACCTCTGTCATAGATTTGACTAACACTCAACAGATTGTGTTTGAGTCCTGAGACTAGAGCTACTTTTTCAATGATGACATTCCCAAGATTGATATTGCCATATCCCAGAGTTTTTCCCATGTTGGCATCTCCGTAAGAAACTCTTGGGCCAGCTTTCTCCACAAAGTCTGATAGTAGGGCTTTATTTCCAGTCATATGTCCTGAACATCCACTGTCCAGAACTAGGATGTTTTTCCTGTTGCCCTGTAATAACAAAGACCACTAATGATTAGTTTTAAGGACCCAGACTTGCTTGGATCCTTTGACCTTATTAAGTTTGTTAACATTTGCAGTCGATTTAACATCAGAGTTTATGTTAACATTTTTCTTATCATAATTTATAGTATCAGACTTTACATCAGAACTTACACTAGAAGGAATAATGCTAACTTTCTTTAAAGAAGGTTTTATTTGATAATAATCATAGCACAAACTATGATATTCCTTACAAGTATAAAAAGAATGCCATAAACTACCACAATGAAAATAAGGATTTTGTGGTTTAAACCTAACATTCTGACTCTTAACTCCTGATTTAGGAGGTAAAGAATTTATATTTCCTATTCTTCCTGTAAAAAAACAAGATGGTTAGTGTTTCCATAGTTATCGCATTTCTTTCTAGGAGCATTAGGAACAGACTTATAATTATTGCTTTTATTCACACCTTCCTTTCCATTCCTATTTTTCCTAGGTGGCTTTACCTTGTTTACATTCTTAATCTCTTTTAGCTTATACTTAAGCTGCTTCTTTGTCATTAAGCCTATGTTAACTTCAGCTGGTTTATCCTGATTTAATTTGTCAGAAGTTGACTCTGCCTTAACTTCTGTATCAATATCTTTCATCTTTTCAGGATCAGACTTTACAGTTTTAGCTACAAACTTAACAGGATTTACCTTTGGCTTAGTAGTCTGTTTAACAATAATTGGCTTAATTTGTTCAGTTCCTTTTTCACTTTTATCATCTCCATAACCTAAGCCCTCTTTCCAGTTTCCACTACTTAGCAAATTCTGAGTTGTTCTGCCAGAGTTAGTCCAAGTCCTGATAATCTCTCTTTCCTTTTCTAACTCAGTTTTTAAAGATTGATTCAATTTTAACACTTCATCTCTAACATAAAAGGCATCATCTCTTTCTTTCTGAGTTTGATGGAACATAACTAACTCTTTTTATAAATAGTCATTCCTTTTCTTAAAAGCCAGATTTTCAGAAGTTAACATATCACATTTTAAAGTCTGATCTCTATAGCTAATGAATATGGTTTTAAGATAAGATCTCAACTCAGTAATATCATCAGTATGAAAAGAATAAGTTGTTTGAGGTACCTTTTGTTGGGAACCACGGACTTTGGGTGTTACTACGTTTTAAGATAAAGATTACGAAAAGAGGATTACCTTGTTAATGGTTGATTCCACGCTCTTCTATTGTATTCCCAAATTCCCTTGAGCGAAGTGTGGCCTCCGTCTTCTCAAGTTATCCTCTCTTCTTGCTCCTTGGTGGCTACAATATGTTTTCACACAATTCCAAGCAAGAAGAGAATAAGAATATATATAGGCTACAATAGGGACCATGGATAATTAAGTTGGGCCTTCTAATTACATCTTGAGCCCAGCCCAATGTAATTAAATATGAATTCAATCCACTAAAGAATTAATATTTGCACTACCTTTCCTAACACCGTAATTTAATTAATTCAGTTCCAATATTATTTGCTTATTAAATTCCCCATGTTTAAAATATCATATGTCCATTAATTAAATAAATTACTGATAATTTATTTAATTAATATCTTTTATCCTTGATCATCCACTCAACCTTTATTTAATTATGCCAGAATAAATTCCACCTGCAGGGTTTCACATAATTAAATCTTTTTGTGCTTTCAAGGGGACATCATTAACCCGAATATTATCAGGACATGGATTCCTTCAATAAATAATATCCACCATGTATATAATTCCATCACCCAAAATATAATGATATAATTCAAAAGAATTATTTCATATATAAATCAAAGCATGTAAATAATATACACGTGTTAATTACTATTTCCGGATTAAGAACCTAAGCATCAATAATAACACAGAATCTTAGTTCTCCTTCTTAATCAGTATTAAGGGAACAATTCTAAATTTGATCTTGTTCAATATACACAAAGTATACTAGTATTATTTATTAGTCAATATAAACTAATCTAAATAATACTACAGTCATACCAGTGGATTGTCGAACACCACCTGTGCTGTGAACCTTATTATATTATATAACCGTATTTAACAATCTAATATTTTGTATCCCATTTGATACTAGATTGTTCACAATATATAATATTAGACAACATGTAAACATTCAAATGATTCTCAAATAAACTGGCCAGAAATAAATGTACATACTTCAAATAAATATTTTCAGTATACACTAACACCTTTAACTCAGCAGCTTCAGAATTGCTATGAGCATTTGCCATCAAGGGATAGTTCACCTCATGTTCAGAATCTGAAGTGTCTGTCCAGCTTTTCTTCTTTGTGACAAGTGCCTTGCCTTTATCACCTTTTCCTTTCTTGCAATCAGGAGATATGTGGCCTTTCTCACCATAATTGTAGCATTTAACATTTGATTATTCTCCTCTGTCAGACTTTCCTGCTTTGCCTTCAGATTTTCTGAATCCCTTCTAATCAGAACTTCCACTTTTCCTGGAAAAATTCTTTCCCTTTCTGAATTTCCTATAAGCTATCTTTGTGATGCCCTTCACCATAAGAGCACACAATCTCATCATCTCTTCATCAGCATCCATCTCAGATAGACTTTCAGTTTCTGAAACCTCATCATCATCATCAGAACTTGATGAATCTGAATCAGACTTTGTGATGAGAGCCTTTCCTTTTCCTTTCTTTGAGGCATCCACTTTGGGGGATTCCTCCTCAGCCTTAAGAGCAACTGTTCTTGACTTTCTCCCATGTCTCTTGCTTCTTTGATCCATCTCAAGTTCATGTGTTTTGAGCATACCATAAATTTCATCAAGAGTAGTTTTATCAAGAGCATAGTTGTCTCTTATAGTAGTTTCCTTCAAATCCCAACTTTCAGGAAGAGCTAAAAGGAATTTAAGATTAGTATCTTCAAGATCATATTCCTTATCCACCAGTGATAGATCATTCAAGAGTTTGACAAATCTGTCATATAAACCAGTTAATGACTCATCAGGTTTTGAGTCAAAGTGCCCATACTCTTGAGTGAGTATAGTCCTCCTGTTCATCTTAATTGCATCAGTTCCCTGACATCTTGTTTCCAAGGCATCCCATATCTCCTTTGCAGTCTTGTAGTTAACTACCCTGTTTGACATGACATTATCAATGGCACTATGCAGCAAATGCCTTACCTCTGCATCCTTGGCAATAGATGAGATATCTTCAGCTGTATATTCACTTTTCTCCTTTGGTACAGTCATTGCTGGCTGATCTGCAACTACAATAGAGAGCTTGGTTGGCTTATGTGGTCCTTCATTAATTCTGTCAAGGTATTCTGGATCTGTAGCTTCTAGAAACATAGTCATCCTCACTTTCCATATGGGATACTCAGAAGGTCTCAGTATGGGAACCCTAATAGTCTCATATCGATTATGGATTTGAGTCTTTGGAGTTTCTTCAGTTTTGGTGGGCTTGGTTGGAGTCTGTTCTTCTTCAGACATGATTGTTTTGGATCTTTACTGTATATGTGTTAACAGATAGGCTCTGATACCACTTGTTAGGTCACACACACTGTAGAAGGGGGTTGAATACAGTGTATACTACAATCAAATCGAATTAAGAACACAAGTATGAAACACATAATAATCTTATTAATAAAACAGTATTGCAATGGAACCGTTCTCTCTCAGTGATGAACAAATATCACGAGAGCTGCTAGGGTTACAATGAATAATATTCTTGATAACAATAACACATCTAGTGTAAACCCTATATTGTGTTTATATACCACACAGTTACAATATAATCTTCTAATTGATATCGAATATAAGTCTACATCCTAAAATATATCAATTAGTTATCTTTTCCTCCAAGTCTTCTATTCTTCATAGAATTCTTCTCCATGCATATCTCTTCTTGTTTTAGTCTCAATCTTCTTTCCTTTCAATCCGCCGTCTTCCTTATCTGAAAGTCTTCTTAAGTCCTGATATTATCTCCTGATGAATATCTTTTGATAACTTAAGTTCTGATAACTTAAGTTCTGATATCTTAAGTTTTGACTTCAGTATAAGTACTGATTTCCAGTTATGTCCTAATTTGTCCTGTTAGTCAAGATCTGAAAACTAAACATAAATCACTATTAGACATGATATCATAAATATATCTAACAGTGTGGTTCGTGAGTTTTATGTTAATGCGAAGGCGGAGAAGAATGGTTTCACTGTGGTTAGGAGGATGACGGTGGAGTACAGTGCTGAGGCGATAAGGAGGGTGATTGATCATTCTGCGAGGAAGCCTGGTCAGGATATTTGGAACGAGAAGATTCCGGAGGAGTTTGATTTGGATTTGATAGTTGCTACTCTCTATGTGCCTGAGACTCATTGGAAGTTCAAGAGGGGCACGACTGATTATTCCACGTTCCCTGCTTCGTGCATGAACAGGTTTGCACATGCATGGAATTCTTTTATTTATGCTAAAATCATGTCATCTTCTCACGTGCATAATGTTACTGTGGAGCGTGTACGTTTGTTGTGGGGTATTCTGCAGGGGGACTATGTGGACCTTGGTATGGTTATTTACCAAGGGATTCTGAGATTTTTTTGAGGGAGTACTACGGGTTATATACCCTATACGTCCGTTATGACGAAGTTGTGTATGGCAGTTGGTGTTCATTGGCCAGCACACGAGCAGCTCCAGATTCTAAGTGCTCCAATTGACAGTTCGACGTTGTTTAACATGACAGAGTGGGGAGGAGGAAAGCCTGATTTGAAGGGGCTGGGTTATTCTTTTGACCATCTGCCAGGTGGAAGGCCTCGCGATTAGATGTATACTGGTGGGACGCAGCATACAAGTAAGGCAACATGGAGAGCTCAGTTGGGAGAGGAGGCTGGTCCTTCGGCATCACAGCAACAGTAGCAGGAGAAAGCAGGAGCTGATGTTGGAGTTGGTTTGATTTTGATGCAATATAGGCATTTAGCAAGGAGGATGGATGCTATGCATGACATCCATAGTCGGTTTGCACGTGATCTCACCCAGGCACTAAGGACTGCTTTCAGAGCCACAGGTGTTAACATCCAGTGACCAGTATTTAGTGAGGACTCTGTGTATCCACCTCCAGACACGCCTGACACTCTACCCATTGGGGGTGAGGATCCTGATTCCAAGTAGGTATGCCTAATTCCTTACTATTACCTTCACTGAGGACAGTGAATATTTTAAGTTTGGGGGTAGTAGTTGAAGGAATTTGTGTGAGTCACATATAGTTGCATATTCATGATAGTTTAGTGCATATAGTTCTATGTTTGCCATGTAGTAGTTTTTTTATTTTTGTGATAGTTTGTTCATATAGTTTCATGCATTTGCATTATAACATGATCCATTAGATGATTTGTTAGTCCCTTAACAATATGACAAGAATTACAGAAGGGGGGTTAAATGGAATTCTCGAAACTTTTTCTTGAAATAAAATGTTCTAACTCAAATATAAATATAAGTGTATTGATTAGTACAATGCGGAATAAAACTTAAGTGAATCAAAACACAAGTAATTAAAAATAAGAGTCTTTAAAAACTTTCTGGTGGATTTAAATGATTCTACCACAGATATATATTATATATCGAGATAACTCTGTGTAATGTTCACAGCTGCTTAGAAATGTTGAACTACTTTGAATACAGAGAAATGCTAAAAATTCTGCTTACAAATGTTTCTCTATTGTTGTATCTCAGATACTGGTTTCTATTTGCTACTTCTTGGTTTATATATATTACCAAGATTACAAAGTCAAAAGACAGAATTGTTATAAAAACTATCGGGTATAATGCTTTGCTACTTTGTTCTCTATTACCCAGTTAATAGGCTTCCTCATTTTATTTGCATACACTTCGACGCATGTGACTATGCTATCACTGTCAACTGATATTTGAATTCTTTATCCGTTGAGTACATGATCATCCGTCGATTTTATGATCATCCGTTGATGGCTTCATTGATCATCCGTCGACTGCTATATTGAACATCTGTTGATAGCCATTTGATCATCCGTTGATGGCTTTGTTAATCATCTGTCGGTAGCTATTTTGGCACTTGACTTCAATTCATTTATACAGAATTACAAGACATCATCTATGTACAATTAATCAACCTATTCTGCATATCTAGTTAAAGTCGACATGACTTATATGCTACTACAGAATCTATACAAAGGTGTATGCAGAAATGTGCTACAGACTCATTATTACATAAGCTACCCACTCGATGGATAATAAGTCATCATCCGTCAGGACTATAATGAGTTATCCGTCGGGACTATAATTCTTATCCGTCGAGTGCTACATTCTTTTACTAAGTAAAATCTACTTAGGTGTTTTGTTAATGTAATCATCAAGTACACAACATATGCACAACAATCTCCCCCAATTTATGTCTACTGGAATTGTAGCCATAAATTAAGAGATACTTGATGATAACAAAACACCCTAAACATACAGCTTTAAAGAAAGTAGATAATACTGAAAAGTGCTTCAAATAACAAAATATACAAAGTTTATCTCACAGTCATTTTCAAGATGCTCCTCTAGCCTGAGCAGATTTTTCTAGTTTCTCGAAGGTCTGGATCTTCTTCCAAGCTTTCTGTTATTTTCATCAATCTGATTTTGGAGCTGCCTGTGGAATTCCATTTCATCAGATTCTGAGAGATTTAGCTTTCCTTGCATTTCCAAGAGAGTCTCATTGCTGGAGATGCTCAATTGGTCTTCTAATCTGAAGAATCTTCTCACACCTTTGTCATCTATGAACTCCATCAGCCAGTAGGGCCTTAGATGCACTATTCTCCCTGTGTATGGGATGATTAGAGCCATTGGGAGTGCATCTTTAGCTCTAACACTCCTTAGTTCTTCAATCTTCTTCAATACTAGTCTTCTTGCAGTGATATTGAACCCAAAGTTCTTCTTGAAGGATGAATAAACTTTAATCAGTACAGCTTGGCTCTCTTGAAGAATCCTGTGAAGTGGCCACTGAATCTCCTCTCCTCCTTTGTACTTGAACACTAACCTTTCAGGTAGGTTCTTGTATGCATCAATACCTCTTACTTCATCTAGTTCATCCTGATAGAGATTTAGATCTGAAAATTCTTTGATGTCACACAAGTACACATAGTCTCCCCTATTGACTTTGGGCTGAGCTTTGACTATAGATTTGGATTTGAGAGGTGACAACTTTACTTTCTTGACTGCTCTTGACTTTATCCTTTTTGGCTTGCTAAGGATTGGTAGATTGAATTCTGGAATTGGTATGTTCTCCCATTCTATTGGCTCATCCTTGGGCACAATAGGTTCACTATGAATATTCCTGTAGGGATCCACCACCCTTATGTCTTTAAATACCACAGAGGGCTTTGTTGCTTGAGTTGTAGTTGGTGTGGATTCCTTAGGAAATTGATCTTTCAATTCCTTGTCAACAATATCCAGTCTCCTTTTAGTTCTTTTAGCTTATTCTTTCTTTCTTGGAGATTTCTTCTGTTCTTCAACTTGCTTCCTTGATTCAGTAGTTTCAGATGGTTGAGAGGGAATTTGTTGTGATGAATTTACAGCATGTAGCTTCTAGAGCAATCTGCACTTTCTTCTGTTTAGCCTTTTTAGCATCTAGAGCAATCTGCTTCTTTTCCTGCTTCAATCTAGCTTTTTCTTCTCTCTTTGCTTGAGCAAATTGAGGGTGTCCAGCCACCACAGAAATTTCTTTCCCATTTTTGAAAATCTTAACAATTCTCCTTTTAGAAACTGAATCAGCTGGATCTTTATAGAAGACAATTGATCTTGACAGAAGCTTCTTCTCATCAGGCTTGGGTGTCTCATACACAGTGTCTAAGGGGTTCTTCAAGGATGATTTTGAGTAGTTTGCCCTCGGTTTAAGAATCATTTCAGCCTTTTGAGACTTGATGCAGGAAGATTATCCTCTCTCCAGATAGTTCATGCTCATCTCATTCACACTTATTTGCTTAACTTGAGAGTGATGGATGGCTGACTTAACTGGATTCTTGACAAGTTCAAACTTCTTCTGTATCTCCTCATCAATCTTCTCTCAGTTGACCAGACTCAACTTTTCTTTCTCAGCAACTTTTAAGTTGGCTGCTGCTGCTTGAATGAGATCTATACCATCTGTGATTGGTGGCTTTGAGATAGTAATTGAAGGCACAATTACTTTACTGATTTGTATCTAAAGCTTCTCCCCCTCACTTGGTCCTTTCTCCCCCTTTTTGTTATCATCAAGTTGAGTTGTGGAGGGGGTTTGAGCTGCCACCAATTTTTGAAGTAGATTAGTCTGTTGGGCTTGATGGAGATGAATGGCAGTCAAAGATGCTTCCATGGCTAATATTCTTGTATCCAAGGCATCTATCTTGGTTGACAGATCAGAATTTTTCCTTAATTGCCTCTTTATGTCAAGCATTGTAGCTTCGGGAAGTTTAGAATCTATCATGTCTGAAATAGCCTTTTTCATCTCCACAATATCACCCTTTATAGAATCCACATCTCTAGCATGCTGGAGGCCTTGTATTTGCTGAAGTTGCAGGGAGGCAAGATGTGCCTGAAGGAGCTTCTTGGTGCTTGCATTGGTAGTGGTTTGAAGAGTAGTATTTGTCTGATTGATTAACTTGATCAGGGTTGTCTTGAAGTGATGCTCATCACAGTTCTTTGAGAATGCCCATGATGGCATACCTGACCTTGAGCTTGAGCCTACTTCTCCCCCTATGTCCATTGCTTCATCTTCACTATTCCCACTCCCATCTCCAAAGAAATCAGCTGAACCCCCAGTCTCATAGTCCACATCACCAGCTGTAGACGGCAAAGCTGTGATGGCATCCTTAGCCCTTTGCATAGACTGGGTGGTATGCACCAGATTGAGCATCCTTTCTGCATTGTCATTGCCCTGTTCAGCTAGAATTTGATAAGCTGGAACAGGGTGAGTAAATGCCTCAGTATCAAGGGAAGTAGAATCTTTAACAGCTTTAGGATGCTGAGATAGTCCTTCCCTATCTGCATCCTGGACATTCATTGACTCACTAGCAATGACATCCATCCTTATTGCTCCAGTACCTGCATTTCTCTCATTTTCTCTCTTTTGTTGCATCAGGGTCTCACCCTGGCTCCCCACCCTCACATCCTCACACCCTCACCTTCACCTACTAAGGTGGGACTCCTCTCACTCCCTTTTGCCAATCCTGAAGAAATGGATAGCAGATTTTCACTCATTTCCTCTCCTTTTTCCTGGGAGCAACCCAGACTCTCACTCAAGACACTCTTCTCTCTCAATCCTAAGAGTGACTGTACAACCACTAAATCTTCAGCACTTGAAAGAATTGAAGTTTGAAGCTGTGTATAGATACCCGACGGATGAGTGATATCCATCGAGTGAGTGGTTTTGCTATCCGACGGATAACTGTTATTAGGCTTATCCATCGGGATACAATCACTACTCGACGGATGAGCAATATCCGTCGAGAGAGTAGAAATGAATGAGCTAGGAATAGAAACTATTGTTGACTCTATGCTGATTGAAGATATTTTAGGCACAGACACAATATTTCCTGAAAGGATTGGCAAGTGAGCCAACAAATCATCTAAAAGATGATGCTCACTTGCACTAGATTTTGGCTTCCCCAACAGAGTTAAAGAAGGGGAATCAGGAATTGATGTGTGTATCATATCCACATCCAGAGAATTTGTTGGTGAGTTTGGTGTTTGAGGTGCTTCTATAACTAGAGATTTTGGCTGTGACTCCACATTTATTGGAGCCACATCAAGCTGAATTTATGAAGGTGCAGTGACTGTGTCTTTAGCACCAGTTTGCACAGTATGTGTGCCCTGTGCATTCCCAGAGGTTTTTAATTTCTTCTTTCTGGCATAAGTTTGGGGTGAGCTTGTGTCCCTAACCCTCTTGGCCTGTGCTCTTAGTTGAGAGCTTTGTTCAAAAGCTACATCCTTTTGGGAAGATGCAGCTAGAAATGAGCTTTTGTCCTTCTTAAGCACTGTAGTTTGTTGGGAAACTACAGTGTGGCTAGGCTGGGATTCACTCAACTCTCCAACCTTATTCTTGGGATTTCTTTTATGTTCACCCCTTCCCTCACTTAACTTACCCTCCTTCACACTCCCCTCTTTGGCTTTGATGGATTTTTCAACTAGCATCTTTTGGGAGATACCAGATGGGGCTTTCTTTGATTTGGATTTGAAATAATAGTAGGTTTGGCAGCTTTGGTAGGCAACTGTTTGGTCATTGACACATTTTCCATAGCCACTCTTGAACTCAAAGAAATTGTGGAGGTTGGAATAGTTGTAGGGATGGATGAACTAACCTCACTTACCTGAGGTGCTTGCATTACAGGAAAGTAGAACATTGGCACATCCTTGTGATGATTGGCCCTATTCAAATCTGTAATGAGCCTTCTCTCTTGAACCCAACAATCCAGTTTGTTGTTTGGGTTCTCAAGCACAATCTCTTCACAGAGGTGGTTAGCTAATAACATAAGAAATCTAGCATAATACACATTTTTACCTCTTTTATTTAACTCCCCTAATTTGAAACCTAACTCAAACAAGACAAGGTCACTGAAATTATAAAATTTGTCTGTAACTGGCATGTATAGCATGTTAAGCATGGAAATATTCACTGAATCAAAATTACTGATCTTTCCTGAGAAAACCTTTGTAACTACATCACACAAAAAACATCACTCCTTCCTAAGACCCATTCTCCTAATATCACTTAGTTTAGAAGTAGGAAGTGCATAGTGCATGGAATTAAGCATATTGATAATATCAGTGTCATTGTGTGGTGAAGTCACATTGTTATCAGGAATTTTGAAACATGCCTTTATCACATCACTATTTATACAGAATTCTTTACCTTAATGGTTAGAGTGATGGTCTTATCTATAGAGTTGTAGGTAACAGTGGTCCATATCTCTTCAACAACTTCACAGAAGATTGTGGGTGATTCCAGCATGGAAAAATTGAGCTTGCAATTCTTCATAAAGTCCATCATCTTATGATAGTCATCCGATTGCTGAATACCCTTGTTCGCTAATGCAGTGAAATTGTTCTTCTCATAAATGAACCCAGTTTGAGACATAATCTTTACAACAGGTGTCGTTGTTAGAGAATAAGAGCTTGAAGAGAGAGAGAGTAAGTGCTTTGAGAGAGAATGAAATTAGAGCAGTTGAATTTGAGAATGATAAAAAAAACAATTGCAATGAAATAAGCTTTTATACTATCTCAAAAATAACTGATAAAAAATAATAAAGTAAAATAAAGTAACCAATAGAAATTGCCTAAAATAGCCGTTTAAAAATAAACTGTAAAAATTCCATCCATTATCCGTCGTGTAATGCTTACAAACTGTAAGTATACTCGATGGATAATGTTCAGGGAATTAACGGCTGAGATTAAGATAATTTGACGGATGAGGATAAACTGTTATCCGTCGAGACATAAAATATTCCAGAAAATTAATTGATTTTTATTAGCAAATTGTATTTCGACGGATGACCAAACTCGATGGATAAGGGTTATCCGTCGAGATGTAAATTTTGACTTAGCCAAAATTTCATCCATGACTGAAAAATCAATTAAATTTCTGGCTGCATTTCAACTTGCAAATTAACTCAGATGGATTTAAGAGTAATTAAGCATACCTAACTCACTTACCAACCTTGAAAAGGTGGATTCATCCGGTGGCTTGGTAAAGATATCTGCAAGCTGCTTCTCATTGGGAATAAAATGTAGTTCCACAGTACCATTCATTATATGTTCCCTTATAAAATGGTACTTGATATCTATGTGCTTTGTCCTTGAATGTTGTACTGGATTTTCAGTGATGGCAATTGCACTTGTGTTATCACAGAAAATAGGAATCCTCTCAACTTGCAAGCCATAGTCTAGCAATTGATTTCTCATCCATAAAATCTGTGCACAGCAACTGCCAGCAGCAATGTATTCAGCTTCAGCTATGGAAGTAGAAACTGAATTTTGCTTTTTACTGAACCAGAACACAAGCTTGTTTCCTAGAAATTGAAAGGTTCCTGTTGTACTCTTTTTATCAATTCTACAACCTGCTTAATCTGCATCTGAATAACCAGTTAGATCAAAATTAGAATCTCTAGGGTACCAAATGCCAAGGTTTGGTATTCCCTTGAGATATCTGAAAATTCTCTTAATAGCTATTAAGTGAGATTCTTTAGAATCAGCCTGAAATCTAGCACATAAACATGTAGCAAACATTTTATCCGGCCTACTAGCTGTTAGGTACAGAAGTGAGCCAACCATGCCTCTATAACTTGAAATATCCACATACTTTTCAGTAGTGTTTAATTCAAGCTTAGTTGCAGTGGCCATGGGAGTTTTTGTAGATGTGCAATCCATTAAATCAAACTTCTTTAAAAGATCAAAAATATATTTAGTTTGACTAATGAATATTCCATCACTAACTTGCTTAACTTGTAAACCAAGAAAGTAAGTTAGTTCTCCCATCATACTCATTTCATACTTACTTTGCATCAATTTGGCAAACTTTTTGCAAAGTTTCTCATCTGTAGAGCCAAAAATAATATCATCTACATAAATTTGAATAAGTATACTAGAGCCAATAACATTTCTGAAAAATAAAGTTTTATCTACAGTACCTCTTGTGAAGTGATTTTCCAAAAGGAAATTTGATAAAGTGTCATACCAGGCTCTAGGTGCTTGCTTCAGTCCATAAAGTGTTTTCAGAAGATAATAGACATATTCTGGAAAATTTGGATCTTCAAAACCAGGAGGTTGACTGATATAAACTTCTTCCTCCAAATCTCCGTTCAGAAAGGCACTTTTGACATCCATTTGATAGACTTTGAAATTGGCATGGGCTGCATAGGCTAAGAAGATTCTGATGGCCTCAAGTCTTGCAACAGGAGCAAATGTTTCATTAAAATCTATTCCTTCTTGTTGACAGTAGCCTTTGGCAACCAATCTAGCTTTATTCCTGACAACTATGCCATTTTCATCCATCTTTCTGAATACCCACTTGGTGTCTATTGGATTCTTTCCTTTAGGCTTGGGCACCAGATTCCACACATTATTCCTTTCAAATTGGTTTAGCTCCTCCTGCATAGCTAAAATCCAATCAGGATCCAACAAAACTTCTTCTACCTTCTTTGGTTCTTCCTTGGAAAGAAAGTTGTTGTATAGACAGTCTTCCTGAGTTGTTCTTCTTGTTTGAACTCTAGAAGAAATATCACCAATATTAAGCTCATAGGGGTGATCTTTTTTCCATTTCCTTTGTTGAGGTAGATTAGCTCTAGATGAAGAAACCTCATTGTTGTCTTGATGTGTGATTGAGTTTTGATTGTTAGAAACTCCCCCTGAGTTTGTGGATCTTTGATTTGAGAAAGGAAAACTTTCTATAGGTGATCTATCTTGACTTTCTGCTCCTTTTGATAACCCGACGGATGGTGAATTTTGAGTACCGACGGATGAAGCTGGTTGTCTCCCGACGGATAACGCGGATTGCCTTCCGACGGATGAAGCATTACGCAACTCGATAGATGTTGAGTTTTGTGTTTCATTGGTGGTAGATTTATCTGCATTATCCTTAGATACATTCTCTTGATCACTTTCATCATCACTGTCATCACTAACCATCTCCACATTGTCGAATTTGAGGCTCTCATGATAATCTCCATCTTTCAGTCCTTCAATCTTTTTATCATCAAACACAACATATATTGATTCCACAACAATATTGGTTCTTGGATTGTAGATTCTATATGCTTTACCAACAGCATATCAAACAAAAATTCCTTCATCTGCTTTAGCATCAAACTTCCCATTTTGATCAGTTTGATTTCTCAGAATATAGCATTTACAGCCAAAGACATGAAGAAAGTTTAGAGTTGGCTTCTTGTTCTTGAACAATTGATAGGGAGTCATGCATCTTGCTTGATTAACCAAAGAAATATTCTGAGTGTAACATGCAGTATTTACAGCTTCAGCCCAGAAATATGTTGATAATTTTGATTCTTCAAGCATTATCCTTGCAACTTCAATAAGTGATTTGTTCTACCTTTCCACTACTCCATTTTGTTGTGGAGTCCTTGCTGCTGAAAACTCATGCAGAATCCCATTTTCCTCACAAAATGCTCTCATGACAGAGTTCTTGAACTCAGTTCCATTGTCACTCCTGATTCTTCTAACCTTGAAATCAGGATGATTATTGACTTGCCTTATGTGATTGATGATGATTTCACTAGCCTCATCTTTAGGCTTTAGGAAATATGTCCACGAGAACTTTGAGAAATCATCTACAATTACCAGGCAAAATTTTTTCCTTGAGATTGACAATACATTGACTGGTCCAAATAAATCCATGTGAACAGTTGCAAAGGCTCTTCAATTGTTGAATCAAGTTTCTTCCTGAATGATGCTTTAATCTGCTTCCCTTTTTGGCAGGCATCACACAGTCCATCCTTAGAAAACTCCACTATAGGAATGCCTCTGACCAGTTCTTTCTTTACTAGCTCATTCATGGTCTTGAAATTTAAATGGGATAGCTTCTTGTGCCATTGCCAACTTTCATCCTGGCTTGCTTTACTAAGAAGAAAAGTCACAGATTCCGCATTAGATGAGTTGAAATCAGCTAGGTATACATTTCCTTTTCTCACACCAGTGAGAACCACTTTGTTGCTTCTTTTATTAGTCACAACACAGCCTTCTGAGTTGAAGGTTACTGAATTGCCTTTATCAGAAAGCTGGCTGATACTCAACAGATTGTGTTTGAGACCTTGCACTAAAGCAACCTCCTCAATGATGACATTGTCCTTTGAAATCAAGCCATATCCCACAGTATAACATTTGCTGTCATCTCCAAAAGTAATACTTGGGCCAGCTCTCTCCTTAAACTCTGTGAGCAGGGTAGAATTACCAGTCATGAGTCTTGAACAACCACTATCCAAGTACCAAAGATTCTTTCTGTTTCCCTGCACACATCAAAATCAAATCAAGTTGAATTTGGTACCCAAGTTTCCTTGGGTCCTGCCTTGTTAGCTTTCTTTTTCTGTTTCTTAGGCTTTATCTCTTTTGACTTGGGAATTTCAGATTCATCCTTAGTCATTTGAGTTGAGCCTTTGAAACCATTCATTGCAACATAATTATCATGGATATTATGACTAACAGGAAATGGCATGCTATGTGTAAACATGTTATTCCAGTAAGGCATGCTAAATGGCATTTGTGGCATACTATATGTAGCATAATAAGGATTAGGTGCACATGGCATATTAGCAAACTGTGCATTCATGTTTTGTGTAGACATAGTATTAACAGTCATGGGAGGCATGGCATTCATGATAGGAAATTGAGATTGTACAGACGTGGAAGTAGGCATGGCAGATTTACAATTAACAGACAGATGATTTACACTACCACACTTGACACAGATTTTTCTAGGAGCATATTTATCAGGTGTGTAGTTATTGTGTTTGTTAATCCCTACTTTACCATTCCTATTATTTTTCCTTTTAGTCTCTGTTTTTACCTCAATCTTTTCAAGTCTATCACTTAACTGTTTGACAGTCATGTGACCAATATTAGCCTTTTTCCCTTTCTTAACTTGACTCGACTCTCCTGAAACAAAGTTCTTGGAAACAGACCCATACTTCTCATTCAGCTTAACTAGTTTGGCTTTACTGATGGGCTTGCTCACAGCCGACGGATGATGATTTTCATCAATCGACGGATAACACTTTTTGTTATCCAACGGATGATCCTCATCATCTGTCGAGTCTACATCTGTTAGCAGACCATCTACCAAATTGGGTTCTAGTTTCTCTTTGTTCTTTTTCCAGGCTTCATCACAGAAGGACTCGATTTCTTGAACTTTGGTGATTTGAGCATTGACATCCCTGGATGTTTTCCATGCCTTAATCACCTCTTGTTCACACTCAAGCTGCTTCTTCAAAATTTCTTCCTTTTTCAAGGACTCAGTTAATTCCTCCTTAGCAATCTTACACTCAATTCTTAATTTCTCAAAATCAATAAACTAAGACTCAAGCACATTATTCCTCTCACTCAAAAACAAATTGTTTTCTTTGATTTTAGCATTTTCTTTAGTAAGAGACTTAAGTATAACACGCAAATGATATAACTCTGTAGACATGTCATTAATGGCATCATTACACTCAGCTTTAGATAAATATGCAAGGTTTGTAGTAATTACCTGATTGCTTGAGAAACTTGTTTCTGTTTTATCAGACGTGGCCATTAGAGCTAGATTGACATAACTGACATCTTCATCTTCATCCAGACCATCTGCTACCCAGTCATTTTCTTATGTAATAAAAGCCATTTCCTTTTGCTTGAGTAGATCAAAGTATTTTTGCTTATAATCCACATACTCAAAAAATTTCTTACTGGAATCTAACTTCCTACAATCACTGGAAAAATGCCCTACCAAGCCACATTTGAAACATTTGAATTTTGATTTATCCACCATGTTTCTATTTGGCTTGGCTGCTCCAAAGTTCTTCTTGAACTTGAGCTTGGCAAATCTCCTGGAAAGAAATGCTAGGTGCTCATCAATGTCCTCCATGTCATCTTGGCTCAATGAATCTTCACTTTCTACTGCAAGCCCCTTGCCCTTGTTCTCACAGACCCTTGAGGTTGATTCAACATCTTCCATCTTCACTTCCTTCTCCTTTTCCAACTCAGCAACTAGTGCAATGGATCCTCCTTTCTTCTTTCCTCTCTCCATCCTTTCATCCTGCTCTATTTCTAGCTCATAGGTTTTCAGGATGCCATACAGTCTCTCCAAAGTAAACTCCTTATAATGCTGTGAGTTTCTTAATGAGACTGTCATTGGTTTCCATTCCTTTGGAAGACATCTAAGGAATTTCAGATTGGAGTCTTTTTTCTGATAGTCCCTTCCATGCACCTTTAGAGCATTTAGTAGTTTCTGAAACCTACTAAAGATGTCAGTGAGAGACTCACTTTCTTCATTATGAAAATGCTCATATTGCTGAATCAGGAGCTGCATCTTGTTTTCTCTAACTTGCTCAGTGCCATCACAGATGATCTGTATTGTAATCCAAACTTCCTTGGAAGTTTTGCAGTTGATAATATTGTCAAACATATCTCCACCAACTCCATTAAACAGGATATTCATGGCCTTTTTATCCTTCCTGACATGTTCAATGTTAGGATCAGACCATTCATGCCTTGGCTTGGGGACTGATGGCTCGTTTCCTGTTGCAGCTCTCATTAGAACATGGGAGCCTCTTTCTATGCAGTCTACATAGGCCTCATCTTGAGAAAGCATGTGAACATGCATCTTTACCATCCAATGATGGTAATTATCTTTATCCAGAAAAGGGATCTTGACTCCAACATCCTTTTTGTTCATCTTGCTGTATTGTTTTGATCTTTAAACTCTTTGTAAGTTAAGAGCTTACTCTGATACCAATTGTTAGTCCCTTAACAATATGACGAGAATTACAGAAGGGGGTTGAATGGAATTCTTGAAACTTTTCTTGAAATAAAATGTTCTAACTCAAATATAAATATAAGTGTATTGATTAGCACAATGCGGAATAAAACTTAAGTGAATTAAAACACAGATAATTAAAAACAAGAGTCTTTAAAAACTTTCTGGTGGATTTGAATGATTCCACCAGAGATATATATTATATATCGAGAGAACTCTGTGTAATGTTCACAATTGCTTACAAATGTTGAACTACTGAGAATACAGAGAAATGCTAAAAATTCTGCTTACAAATGTTTCTCTATTGTTGTATCTCAGATACTTGTTTCTATTTGCTACTTCTTGGTTTATATATATTACCAAGATTACAAAGTCAAAAGACAGAATCATTATAAAAACTATCAGGTCTAATGCTTTGCTACTTTGTTCTCTATTACCCAGTTAATAGGCTTCCTCATTTCATTTGCATACACTTCGACGCATGTGATTATGCTGTCACTGTCAACTGATATTTGAATTCTTTATCCGTTGAGTACATGATCATCCGTCGATTTTATGATCGTCCGTTGATGGCTTCATTGATCATCCGTCGACTGCAATATTGAACATCCGTTGATAGCCATTTGATCATCCGTCGATGGCTTTGTTAATCATCCGTCGATAGCTATTTTGGCACTTGACTTCAATTTATTTATGCAGAATTACAAGACATCATCTATGTACAATTAATCAACCTATTCTGCATATCTAGTTAAAGTCGACATGACTTATATGCTACTACAGAATCTATACAAAGGTGTATGCAGAAATGTGCTACAGACTCATTATTACATAAGCTACTCACTCGATGGATAATAAGTCATCATCCGTCGGGACTATAATGAGTTATCCGTCGGGACTATAATTCTTATCCGTCGATTGCTGCATTCTTTCACTAAGTAAAATCTACTTAGGTGTTTTGTTCATGTAATCATCAAGTACATAACATATGCACAACATGATTTTTCCGATTGATTTGTGATATTGATGCTAGTGTAGTGATGTCGTATTTAGTGATGTTAGAGACAATTGTATTTTACTAAGTCTTATAGGTTGCTTGAGTCCTAGATCATGGTCATGGTTTATTTATTATCATGGGGTTCTAACGGATTTATTTATGGATTTCTTCAGTTAATTTGTTTCGATGCCTTAGTGTGTGGTGATTGTATGATAACCTAGTTATTTTTTGTTCTTATTCGCCTCATAAGCGTCACGAACTTATAAGATAGTGTGTTAATCTTTAATGAAGCGAAAGTGAATCTAAGGGTTTAGAACTTGCCATGCTAGCATAGGTTCATGTATTTGATATGCATGATGCGTAGGTAATTTTAACCATCTTACTTGCCCTATGTAATCACGATAGATAACTTGTGCATTAAACCATTATATTGTCAAATTATATAGACATATAGGGTCTCAATATAATTGGTATCTATTCAGCTTCTATCTCTTTTTTGGATGTCTGGTAATATGTTATTCGTGCAACGAAAGTTGGCGTTTAGTAGTTTCGTGTTATCTAATTAGTGGCATCACCATTACATGCTAAGGTTAAGAATGTAAAGGCTATTGAATGAAGTAATTAATGAAGTTAGAATCCCATGTTTATGTTATATATTATTCAATTCTCTTTAATCTCTTAGTTAATGTTCTTTAGCATAATTCTCAACAGTTAATTGTTGTATAATCAAAACCCAAATTGTTATTCGTCTTAGCATTGAATAATAGCCATATCATTGTTGCATAAGTGCGTAAATCATAAAGTTAACCTAACCAGTCACTGTAGGAATGAAGTAAAAATAATTCTATATTACTTGTGATCGCGTATACTTGCGTAAATTATTAGCGCGTATTTAGCGACTAACACTTTACTTCCAGTTCAAGATAAGCTTTGTCTGTCTTTGCTTTCTTAAGTTTCCTGTATTCTGTAGCAAAATGGCCTAGTTCATCACAGTTATAGCACCGTATCTTAGATCTGTCAACAGATCCAGTTTTGTAACCATTCTTGATATCAGAAGTGTACTTCCATTTTCCTTTCCAGCAGTTGTCTTTGTTAAAAGACTGTCCTTTACTCTTGAAGTATATTGGCTTCTTTACTCTAATGTTAGAGAATTTTCTAGCCAAATAGGCCATTAACTGATCTAGCTCATCCAGTTCATCAAGAGTGTAGAACTCATCTTCTTCCAATCTAGAATGACTTGTTCCTGTGAATCATTTGTTTTTTGCTCACTTGGTGAGGCAACTGGAGTTTGAGATCCTGGGTCATCATTAGATGTTTGGCTTTCATTTACAATTAAAGCACTTGAGCCATCTACAACATGTCCTTGACCAGATCTCAATGATTTCCTTTGAATTATTTCTAGTTCATATGTTTTAAGAATTCCATATAGAACTTCCAGTGTTATTCTGCTCAAGTTTCTCCCTTCCCTGATTGCTGAGATTTTCTGTTCCAAATGATCAGGGAGAGTAAGCAAGAACTTTAAGTACACTTCTTCAGCTTCATAGTATTTGTCATGGAGCTACAAGTTATTTATCAGCTTATTGAATCTTTCAAACACATCAGTTATACTTTCTTTTGGCTTGGTCATGAAACCCTCATATTGTGAAATCAATATCCTTCTTTGATTAGATCTAACTTCCTCAGTTCCCTCACAGAGTATTTCAATCTTTTCCCAGATTTGCTTGGTAGTGTCACAGTTGACAATGTTGTTGTACATCACATTGTCAAGGGACTTTATCAATATCAATTGCAAGCCACTATCCAGGGAAACTTTCTCCTTTTCAGGCTCAGTATACTCAGAAGGGTCTTTTGGAGAATAATGAGCCGGAATGACCATATAACCTCTGTTGATTCTTCAACTCTAACCATAGGAGTGAAGGGCCCATTTTTGAGAATCTGAATATAGAGTGGATTGGACATCCTGAGAAACAACAACATTTTCTTTTTCCAAAGAGTGTAGTTAGCTTTGTCAAAGGTAGGAATTTTGATGCTACTGATTTTCTGTGTATTCATTCTTCCAAAATCTTGAATATGTTTACTTTCAGATTTTGCTCTGATACCACTTGTTAGGAAATGAATAACACACAGAGGGGGGTGAATGTGTTTTACTGTTTTTATGCTTTTCTTGAGCTTTTTATGGTTGAACAAGGTAAATTAAATCTTGTAGTGAAATGTGTTACTGCAAAAAATAAATATGCAATAATAAAGAACACGGATCTTTTCAAAATCACTTAATTTTATATTAAAATTAAGAATGTTTTGCTACAAAATTTCTAGCTTAGCATATCTTAGCATCCTGTGTTTACTTTGATCTTCCTTTGTCAGTTAATGTTCACCATTGATCTTGCACATCCTTCAAGCAGCTTTTTGTAGACTTGTCAATCCAGCTGTTTGGATTGTTTGTTGATTGTGAATCTTGGATATTGAACTGGTCTGCAATTTTGTACTTTGAGATTTTAGCTCGAGATCTCCATTTTGGTCTATATAGAACTTGACATCTCGATAAGTATATTGGCTTATCGAGATATCTAGTGCTCCATAGTCAATTTAACTTGTAGAGATCTCTGAGTTCTCTTATAGGAGAATTTAGCTTGTCGAGATCTCTAGTCTTCATATCTTCACTTTGACTTATCGATAACTTAGAGTTCTCTAGTGAATTTTGACTTATCGATATCTCTGAGTTCTCTAGTGGAATTTGACTTATCGATAACTCAGAGTTCTCTAATGAATGTTGACTTGTCGATGACTCTGAGTTCTCCAGTAAATTTTGACTTATCGATATCTATGAGTTCTCTAGTGGAATTTGACTTATCGATAACTCAGAGTTCTCTAATGAATGTTGTCTTGTCGATAACTCAGAGTTCTCTAGTGAAGAAATGATTTGTCGATATCTCAATCTTCATGTCTTCAATGTGGCTTGTCGATATCTCTGAGAGTTCTTTATAAGCTTTTCTGAATTCTCGATAAGTCATTTGGAGTTCTCGAGTGACTTCTCTATAACACTAAATATGTGATTTGTAGAGATCTTGACTTAGAGTATTTTTATCCAAACAGATTTATTCAACTCCAACCTTTTTTAAAATTCTTCGGAGGCATGACCTTCTTGATCTTCTTCCATATAGAATCCTTCGGCTTGATACTGTTTAAACAAAAAGACTCCAGTCTGCCCTTTTATATTTTTTATAGACTTTAAATGATACAAGTACAAATGCAAACTAAGATTACAATACAACTTACTTAGGGTTGTCAGTTTGACTTAGTCTTGTTAAAGTACAGGCATGTCTTGCACAACATTATATCAAACCAAATCTACTAGAAATCTGTTAATAAACATCAGTTAAAAAGAGATGTCTTTTAAAAATCTAAGCGATGTTTTTGCATGCGATGAGAAAAGTAGGGGCATTAGACATTGCTTTTTAGCTGATGTCAATAATCAATTTAGACATTATTTTTAGTAAAGAACTAATGTATTTTTTTTAACTTTTACCTTGACTATCATTTCAATTCTGCTACTATATGATGACATCTATATTATTTTGAACTTATCACGTATATAATAAAATAATACATTAGCATCAAATACCATTTTAAACTGATGTGTATTTTACCATTTTACATCAGTTTCAGTTTTGAAGCGATGTGGTATCGATGTGGTATCTCTCTGTTTTTTAAGAAACTGATGTCTTTGTCTATATTTTACATCAATTTTATAGTACGCTGATGTCTATTATTTATTTTTAAATTATTATATTATTTATTATATTTTTTTTAAAATGACTTCTTTATCTATATTTTATATCATTTAGTTTTTTTGTAAAGTGATGTTAGTTTTATTTTTGCAATTCATGAATCCCTTGTTTCATTGAAATGCTAACAATTCAAAAACATATCAAAACCAAATTACCATTCCAAAACTAAAAAATCAAACCAATGTCACAAAATCAAACATTCCTTTATTTACTGAGATTCCAAGTACATCATTCACATATTCAAACAAACTACATCAATCAAAACCAACTATTATACATATTTCTAAACCATAATTAATCAAAATTATAAACCCAAACCATTAGTTACCCGTATTAGCTTGCTGGAAAGTTACTAGATTGACCACACTGATCTTGGTGTACTTCATAGAAGTTGGTCGTCATAATTTATTTCTTTCTGAAGGTGACCATGCCAATAAAAGCTATGATCCTACTGACTACATCGGCAAGGGTGAGAAGGGATAAACGAAGACCCGGGTGATTAAGATTATAACATAAGTAGCACGACTGTCATAATGTCCATGAGCTCTCAGAAAGCCGGTGATGCTCCTCCAACAATTTATGTGCTTTACATAAATTTCATATGGATAATGGAGTTTTGTCATATTTCCAAGCTCTGGAGAAATTGAACCATTAAGTTTGTTCCCATGCGGGTACCCACAATGCAAGACACAAAGAATGTAGTAAAAATAAAGATATACACGAAAAGTTCAAGTGTGTAACCATAATATAAAGGGAAATCAGATTATTATCATAAATATGATTGAATAATTGATAACTACAGGAATATGTTCTTGTGTATTTAATATATTGAATATAATATTATAAAGGAAGCTAATATCAACTCATATTTAAGATGTACTTAGAGCTTCTCTGTAAATATCAAGCTCCCCAAAATGGAAGGTATTGGTCCACTCAACATGTTGCAGCTTAAATCCCTGATCAAGAAAAAATATACAGTTAGATTCCCTTGTAAAGACCCGGTATGTATCAAGAATGCAATTAACACGAATTTTAATAAAATGTATATATATTAACACTTGTTAATAGAAACAGTTAAGCTGGCCATTTAATTTTTTAGGCGCAAGATAAAACTTCAGCATTTAATATAAATAAGATGGTAACATTTAATATAAATAATATGTTAGTTAATAATTAACAATAAACATATGACTGTCATTTGAGATTAAATTGGAAGTCAAAAGTATGAAGTCCTTAGAAAAAAGAGCACTGCCACCTATATAGGCTGAGAAGATACAAGAAGTAACTCAGTACCATAAGATAAATATAACTGTTGTACAACAACATCATAGTAGAATTTGTATGAGTGCAAGCATTGTAACTCTACGAACTTGCAAGCAGTATATCCTACCATGTAAAAGTTAAAATAATGAGTCATTAAATTTTTGATAACACTAAGGAGTTGCTGGATTAAGCAGAAACAATCTTACATAATAAGAACATGTACGTCTTCAACAACTAGGACATGCTTATTGGTGGCCTCTAGTTTGATCATAGGCATCTCAAACTTTGTTAAGTGAAATATCCCTAAAGATGAAAGATGATCAAATAAAATAATACATATATTCTGTTTCTAAATTTATGTTACAAATTAAAATCAAAAGGTCTACAAAGACATGTATTAACTAATAATAAGCCAAGTTTTAAAAGAAGCATTCAACTTGATAGGTAATATAATGCACAATAGGTGGAGATGGAAGTCGGATGAATATGATTACCTTGTTTCAATGTTCCCAGTTCTTGGAGGTTGTCACGGGAAAGGCTATGGCATTTTTTGGAGAATTTGGGAGACGAAAAATTTGTGACATATTGAATCACTGGTAAGAAAATACTAAACATGGTAATAATATATATTCACGTCGTGTAAATAAAATCACTACAACATTTTCTCTTGGTAATCTTCTTAAATTCTACTTTCCTCTTTAAGTAAATGAGTAATAGACACATTATATGCACTATACTATGCAAAGAACTTAGTTGTTCAGGGTTACAATTTTTTTCTTAAGCTGATGTGGTGTTTCATAGGAATTATCATAATGCATAATCATGTAATTCAGAGCATAATCAATCATAATGAGTTTTTAATATGATATGTTCTAAGCACAATCAGTTATAATATTAAGGTGAAATAAACCAAAAAACATTCGAATAATGCATATTGTATGTGGATTATAGACATAGAAATACATAAACAGTTTTAAGGGAACTATAAGCAAACACTTTTTCATATGAAAGTACAAAAATACACACAAAAAATATATGCAGCAAGAGTTGAAACCATATACCTTAGCAACCAACCTCCAAGTTCGAAAACTAAGCAAGAACCAACATCGAACCCTAAACTCGAACACAAAGAACAAACTTTGAGCTCATATAACAAACTCGAATATATACTCCAATAAAAGCTCCAAGCTCGCTAAACTTCAGTTACCGAATCTGTTAAAACAAACAAAGAAAATGAAACCAAACAAACTCTAATCGAACTCAAACAAATAATAATTTAAAACTACAAATAAATATCGAACTCAGAAATTAAACTAAAACCAAATTAATTAAGATATAAACTTCAAATATTTAATCTCTAAATCCAGGTTCCAAGCTTTAATCTAAAAAAAACACTCTTTAACCTCTGAATCTGTTCAAGAAAAAATAAAATAAATTCAAGAATTAAAACAAAGAAAGAAAACGAGTTAATTGAAATAGAAAGGTGTAATCACAAAGGGGATTAGTTGAAAAATTGAAACTGAAAATGGGTCTAGGGTAACATTTGAGCAGTAAAGGGGAAGAACAATGTTTGTCAGGCTATGGATTTTTGTTTTCTTGTTTTGGTTTTATGTGTTTTACTTTTTATCGTTTGAAATTTGCGAAAAAGGTGGGTGTGCTGGAGTTGGGAGGGGGGAATATGTTCAGGCAAAAATATGTTAAAGGAGGGAACTAAAATTGAAAATTTTGGTTAAAGGCGGTGGGTAGCAGGTTACATATTTTTAAAAAGGGGCTTGGACATTATTTTAACACTCTACTGATGTCCCGATCATAGGAAGACACCACTTTTTTACTGATGTAAAAATATCTCTTAACATCAGTGGTTTTTCTAACTCATGTCTAAAGTGTGATGTCTATTAATAAATTTCTACTACTGAAAATAAAAATAGAATACAAAACTATATCCAAATTATAAAAGAATCCAAGTCATAAAATTGTATCCAATTTATAACAAAATAAAAACTGATTCTAAATTCAAAATCTAACCGATAAAATAATCCCACCATGGGCCAATGTTTTTAGTATCATATAAACAAAAATAATTCCACGAAGGCTAATGTTGTCACACCCCCAACTTAACAATATATAATATAAAACTATTACAATAGATAAAAGAAAGTAAATACAACGGAATACAAGATCTTACAAATTAGGGTTTGGAACAGCCCAACATTATTAACTATTACAACTGGTTTTAATATCGAGTCCTCACACAAAACTATCTATTATTCTACCTGAGCTCGAACATACGCATCGGCATCACAAGTATTACGTGCTGTCTGCTTGAATCTAACCATAGCTGCTAGCTGTAATATCAGGGTGAAAGCAAATAGTGAGCCAAATGCTCAGAAAGTGCTAAACAATACGGTACAAAACATAAATCGAGATATATTTAAAAGAATAACAATATGAAGATAGAGCTAATAATAATAAGAGATGAACTTTTGGGTGATGGCATCATTTGTTTGTACCAAAACATTTCTAAAACCATTTCTTAATCAAAAACCATTTTATGATGCTACGGATTACAGCCCGTGATCAGCCGCGAAGTAATCCCGAACCTCGCTGGGTTCTAAAATATTAATGGGATCCCTAGGCAATTTTTAATCCTACAACATAAGTGTGGAAAGGACTCGCGTCTCATTCCAGATCCACTATTTAAAGAAGACATTTAACCCCCTTTGGGACTGGAAATCCAAATTTTATTCATTTCAAAAACTGATGCCGATTGATAATTAATTTCTTAAACATTAAATATTTTATTAAGGGATTATAAATCAGCTTTGAAATACTGGAAATATGTTCACTAAATCCCAGGGCCATGATCCACTAGACTTTACTCTATCAGGGTAATTGAAAGGTTTCTATTTACAAGGACTTTAACAAGGAAATTTAGTAGGGTTATTGGATAATATGGAAAAGTAATGCCAAACTAGTCTTAAAGTAATAGTTTCAGATAAGGTATAGGTATTAAAATATCAAGAAGATACGCATTATTGGTTCCAGGTATGATATAGGTGTTAAAATACAAAGAAAGTGATCATCAGCTCAAGGTATATCAGGGTATCAAGCTTTAGGGTAAAGATAGGGTTATCAAACAATCATGAACGACTTTAAAGAATAACTGGCTTTTAGGTATCAAGATAAAGTTTCTATCGAAGTTCTTACAAGAGTTGAATCAAAGTATCAGGGAGCAATATCAAGATTTCTCAGGAATGAATAACATATTAATCAAAAGGATCAATAAAGCATTATAACAAATCTCTATTTTATCATGGCATCACAATTACTTTGGTATACTAGCATGGTATGACTTTTGATCTACTTGTAATAAATACTTGAGGGTTCATGGCATTTCTATATAATACGAAGATAGATTTGAGAATCATTCATTCAGGTATAACAAGATAAATCAGGATACTCACATCATATATATAGGAACTAGTTATCCCATATTTGCAGTGTAAACGAAAAAACACAGGTTGAATCACTTGCCTTGAGAAAGGCTGGACTGGACTGGACTGGACTGGCAAGTAGGAGCAACTGGAAGCTTTACTCGACCTTTATGGCAAGTTTACCCTCGTCTCGAGATTCTACACAAATAATAATAACCTCATTATAATATATCATCACCAACTCAACCTATTTACAACCCGAAATTAAACACAAATGGCACTTAGGCCTATATGCACGCAATTTATAATCACCTTATAAACATAATAGTAAACATAGCCACATATTCTCACATACCATATTTAAGTACCAAATAATATCACACATACCATATTGCAACACTAGGCTTGGATGATCTCGCTCCACAACTTAGGTCACTTGATCGCTGAACTAGACAAAATCTCCAAATTTTGGCCTCCTAACTCGATGTGTCTTTACTAAACCAACCAAATCCTATTGACCCTCACTTGGGCCTTTCACTCTACTGGATTTAAGCTATCTTGAAACTATCGTGGTCAACTTAGGCCTCACTCATAAGTGCTCTAAAACTATGTGGTAAGTGAAGGTGCTTACTATGGTAAATTTCAGAATGACATCTATGGTTTCTTGGGTGCATTAGACACTCTTACACTACAAGTTTACCTCCAAACCTTTTACACTAGACTCTTTTGATCATAAGTCAACTCCCAAACTTGATGTGGCTCAAGGGCCTAGCTTGGGCCTCCCTAGGCCTAAGCTTAAAGTCCATGGTTCCCCTATTTTTCTGGGCAGAAAAGGTCCTGACTTGAACTAACTTGTGACACATTATTCTAACTCAAATCCTATGAACTATGGCTGGAAAAACACCTCTGACACTCCCTCTAACTAAGGCCCAACAGGTCCTAATGAGGTCCTACCTATGACATGGTCAAAACTTCCCATTTCTAAATTGCAACAAAACTGTCCCCTACTGGACAGATTTTATGATTCCACTCGTGCACCTAACCAAACGTCTTACAAACCTTCAAAAAATGCCTAAAACCTATTGTATACTCCTATTTCTAGCTTCTGGTGGCTGGGGCCTCAAAGTGCACAACAAATGCCCAATCAAAACTTCCCCACAAACTAGTGCAAAATTCTGGAAAAATGCAAACACTAACCAAACCCTTTCCACCTTAACTCCCACTTATTAACCAAGCATCCAACCTTTACCAAAGCAAACCTAGTAAATCAACATCCTAAAATAGTGCCTCAATAGGAGTGGAGATCATCCATGCCCTAGAACACCGACATGTAAATAAAAATATAACATGCAACTCATGGAAAACACTTAACAAGGTTTCGACTAAACATGGAGTTTAAATTCTTGTAAATTCGACTTGAACCTATTAATCAACCTTAATAATCATGAAATGTATATTCTCTTAACTATTGTTAAGCAATATATCATGGAAACAATCTATTTCAAGCACAAATAATTCGAATTTATAGATTTTTAAACATAAAAACATGATTTCGAGAAGAGTATCATACACAACATGGTTGATCATCATATTAACATCTTTAAACTAGCATGCATGGCTAAACATGATTATATAGTGAAATTTCAGTAGCATGCAAAGGTTTTTAAGACATGGTTTCTCCATAAAACACTTGGTTAAAACATATATGAAATGTATCTCATAGAGAGCTCTTAAATTCACAAGAATCAAGAGTTTCTCTTTGGAGATCACATAAAAGCTACACATGCAACCATGAAACCTCATCTCCCAATCACAAAACTCTTGGGAAGTATATAAAATAAATGTAGGTAGGGGAATTACACTAGGGAAGATGAGAAACGGGATGGAAAAATGGAAGGGAGTGGAGAATGGGGGTTTCGGCCGAGAGCAATGAGAGGGGGGAAGAAGAGAAAAAAAAGAGAGAGATGAGTTGGAGTGAAGTGAATGTGGTTGAGTGTGAGTTTGATTGAAGTTATATCATTACAATTATGTAAATTGGTGAGTGGAGTGTGCTTTTACCACTATCTCCCATCTCTTATTGAAAGTAAAAATGCATGCAAGGGTGTTTTGGTAAAGTGGCCTTGGTAGAAGTGGCTAGTGGGGTGTTTATTGACTCTAGTGCCCTTGAGTTGAATTAGAAGTGATTTGCATGCATGGGCAAAAGAGTAAAATGCAAATTAAATAAACAATTAGTTGTAAAAAATAATTTTTATAAATAAAATTAATAATTTGAAAATTATAAAAGTTGTACCATAAAATAGCTTGGATTTTTAAAACTTTTATGAGATCACTTTTGAAATTTATGAATGAAATAATTTTTAAAAGAAAATTTTCCAATGTATAGAATATTCCTTATAAATCAAAAATAAAGGCAAATAATAAAACTCTTGCTTTGAAAAATTTGTAATCTGCATAAAGCAACTTATAACACAGCAAATTCCATTCACACAAACGTACAATCACTAAGTATACTTATAATCGGCTCTAATGTTATACAAAGTTCACAAATAATATTACACAAAATGTCGGTCATAACATCCTCTCCCCCTTAAAGGATTCTGTCCCCAGAATCTAAGAGAACAGATGAGGATACCGGGAATGCATATCAGACTCCAACTCCCAAGTTGATTCTTCGACCTTGGGGTTCCTCCAAAGTACTTTCACTAACTTTACCGACTTATTCCTAAGACTCTTTACTTGCCAGTCGATTAATTTGACAGGTTGCTCCACAAATGACAGGTCTGCCCAAATTTCTACAGGTTCATATTTTATCACATGGTTGGCATCAGGATTGTACTTCTTAAGCAATGACACATGGAACACATTATACATATGGTGTAACCGAGATGGTAAGGCTAACTCGTAAGCCACCTTCCCCACTTGACTCAAAATTTCAAAAAGACCTATATATCTAGGTGCTAACTTCCCTTTCTTGCCAAATCTAGACAACCCTTTCCTTGGTGACACCTTCAGCAAAACGGCTTCGCCTACTTGGAATCTAACATCCTTATGCGCTGGATCTGCATACTTTATCTATCTATCTTGAGCAGCAAGCAACCTTTTCTGAATTAATTTGACTGTCTCATGGATCTGTTGTACCAATTCCGAGCCTAGAATCTGTCCTTCTCCTACTTCATCCCAACTTATCGGTGATCTACATTTCTGTCCGTATAAAGCTTCATATGGTGGCATGCCAATACTGGAGTGATAGTTGTTGTTATAGAAGAATTCTACTAATGGCAAATGGTCGTCCCAACTTCCTGTAAAATCGATTGCACAACTGCGCAACATGTCTTCGATTGTTTGAATTGTCCTTTCACTCTGACCATCAGTCTGCGGGTGATACGCCGTACTCATGTTCAACTTCGTGCCAAGACTCTCTTGAAATTGCTTCCAGAATCTCGAGTTAAATCGGGGATCTCTGTCTGAAACTATCGATACGGGTACTTCATGTCTTAATACGATTTCACGCACATACGGATGAACCAATCTGTCCAATGATGACTTCTCATTAATTGGAAGAAAATGCGCCGACTTTGTGAGGCGATCAACTATAACCCATATAGCGTCATGTCCGGATTTCGTTCGCGGTAGTCCCACTATAAAGTCCATAGCAATATTTTCCCATTTCCATTCTGAAATCTTCAGGGGCTGAATTAATCCGCTTGGTCGTTGATGTTCTGCCTTCACTTTCTGACAAGTATAACACTTCGCAACCCATTCTGCCATTTCTCGCTTCATATTTGGCCACCAAAAGTTCTGCTTCAAGTCTCGATACATCTTGGTGCTTCCCGGATGGATTGAAAATCTTGAATTGTGGGCTTCTTGCAAAATCTCATTCTTTAATTCAGGTACATGAGGAATCCAAATTCTTGAGGAAAACCTTAGTATACCTTGCTCATCCTTTTGAGTACTAATCTCTTCTCTAGTTAGCTGATTTTTCTCTTTCTTCATCACTTACATTTCCTTATCTTTTCCAATAACGTTGGCTGAAAAGTAATTGTACGACAAACCTCTTCAACTATTCCACAATCACCAAGTTCCAATTCAAACCTCTTAATCTCTTCAGATAATTCCTTTGGTGTTGCTATCATATTCAATCTTTCCTTCCTACTCAAAGCATCAGCTACCACGTTCGCCTTTCCAGGATGATAATTTATCGAGCAATCATAGTCCTTAATCAATTCCAACCATCTCCTTTGCCTCATATTGAGCTCCTTCTGAGTGAAAATATACTTTAAACTCTTGTGATCCGTGTAGATCTCACACTTTTCTCCGTAGAGGTAATGTCTCCAAATCTTAAGTGCGAATACTATAGCGGCTAGTTCCAAGTCATGCGTAGGGTACTTCAATTCATGCGGTTTTAACTGTCTTGCGCATACGCGATCACCTTATTGTGTTGCATTAGCATACAGCCCAATCCTTTATGTGAAGCATCACTGAAAATCACAAAGTTTCCTTGGTCGTATGGTAGTACTAACACTGGAGCTGTTACCAACCTCTGCTTCAACTCTTGAAATCTATCCTCACATTCTGCATTCCATTCGAACTTCTGATTCTTCCTGGTTAAATTAGGCAATAGCGTGGCCATTTTCAAAAAATCTTTGACAAATCTTCTATAATATCCTGCCAATCCTAGAAAACTTCACACTTTTGTAGGTGTCTTTGGCCTCTCCCAGCTCATAATCGCCTCAATCTTTGCCGGATCTACTTTAACTCCTTCATCTCCAATGACGTGTCCCAAAAATTGAACTTTCTTTAACCAAAACTCACATTTAGAAAACCTGGCATACAACTTCTCTTGTCGGAGTATCTCCAATGCTATCCATAGATGATGCTTATGTTCTTCTTCTGACTTTGAATAAATAAGGATGTCATCAATGAACACCACTACGAACTTATCCAAATACTTTTTAAATACCCGATTCATCAGATCCATAAATGTTGTCGGGGCATTAGTCAATCCAAAAGGCATTACTAAGAATTCATAATGTATGTATCTGGTCCTGAATGTTGTCTTTGGAATATCTTCTTCTTTGATCTTTAATTGATGGTATCCTGATCTCAAGTCAATCTTTGAAAAGCACTTTGCTCCTTTCAGCTGATCAAATAGGTCATATATTCTTGGTAGCGGGTAACGGTTCTTAATCGTCACCTTATTCAACTCCCGATAATCTATACATAACCGCATACTTCCATCTTTCTTCTTTATAAACAGAACAGGTGTTCCCCATGGCAACGTACTTGGTCGTATCACTCCTTTGTCCAGCAATTCTTGTAGCTGACTCGCCAACTCTTTCATTTCTGCTGGTGCCATCCTATACGGGGCCTTCGAAACTAGTTTCGTGCCTGGAGCAAGGTTGATCTCGAACTCGATTTATCGATCTGGCGGTAAGCCTAGTAGTTCATCTAGAAACACATCTGGGAATTCGGTGACTATGGGAATATCTTCTATGCAGGGGTTGTCCTTTTCTGAATCCACTACATAAGCTAGGAACGACTCGCAACCTTTTCTAAGTAACATCTTAGCCTGAACGATTGTAAGAAACAGTTGCTTTTGCCTCTGTCCCTTAAATACTACTTTCTCTCCAACTTCGTCTTTAAATACACCTTCTTGGACTTACAATTAATCTGGGCGTTATTTTTCCCTAACCAATCCATGCCTAAAATTATATCAAACTCTCCCAACTTGAAGAGTATCAAGTCGGCTGAAAATTTATACCCCGAAATATCAATCTCACACTTCAGACAGAGTTAACTCACAGGAATCTTCTCTTAGTTTACAATTAGCACATTTACTACCTCGTTCATAACCATTTTATCACATTGAAGTTTATCAACAAAAGTTTCTGATATGAAATGTTATGGATAAAAAACTAAGGTTATTATTTGCTGTATTTATTACTAAGATTCGGGAGCTCAAGGCCTTTAATGGCTGCTCTCGTGTTTCGTGGCTCGATTTGCCTTTACGAGATGCCTACGTATCTCTGTGAATTAGAGAATCAAGCCAAAAAAACGTAGTTCTGATTGGTGGGGTGAGGCCCCTTATATAGATGTTGGGAGTCCTTGAATTGGACTTGGTATAGGAGACTTGGTGGGCAAGTCTCATAATTAGAATGGACTTTGGAGTCCTAGATAGTAGGAAACTGATTCCTTATCCTTTTAGGTCCCCTTGAGGCTAATCTATAAGGATTTATATCCTTATCGGGACTCTTCTCAACATCTGATTTTTCCCTTATTAATTAATTACGAAATTAATTAATAATCAGGGCTTTTGGGCCTTTTTTATTCCATCAGGCCTGATCTGGTCCATCAGGCTTAACCTTTCTGGTCTGAGTATCATATATCTTTTTATTGGGCCTAGCAGCCCACAGCTTGTACAATTAATGCAGTATTTAATTATACAATCATAATTTATTTATCCCCATCATTTGCCCCCCACCTTTTGGGAAACATTGATTAGGTTTCGCAGAAGTTAAGTCTATTCGTTCCCTTACAGGGTTTCGTTTTTTCGTAAAGTGTGGAGCGACCTACACATTTACAATGAATTTTTCCTTTTATTCAGGAATTATCTTAATTTCCAGGAATTTTTCCCTTATTTCCGGGATTTTTCCCTAATTTTCTGGATTTTTCCTAATTTTCTGGGATTTTCCCTAATTTTCTGGGATTTTTCCCTAATTTTCTGGGATTTTCCTTAATTTTCTGGGATTTTCCCCTAATTTTCTGGGATTTTCCCTAATTTTCTGGGATTTTCCCCTAATTTTCTGGGATTTTCCCTAATTTTCTGGGATTTTCCCTAATTTTCTGGGATTTTCCCTTAATTTTCTGGGATTTTCCCTAATTTTCTGGGATTTTCCCTAATTTTCTAGACTTTTCAGATTTCCAGCCCTTTTTCGACCAGGATCCTAGTCGAAATTTCGACCTGGATCCTAGTCGAAAATAGGGGTCAGCCTTGCCATCCTGGTCGAAGGAATTCGACTAGGATCCACGACCTGGAATTCGACCAGGATCCTAGTCGAAATTTCGACCTGGATCTAGGACCTAGAATTCGACCTGGATCCTAGTCGAAAATTCGACCTGGATCTAGGTCGAAAATTCCACCCTTTTTTTAGCTTCTTGTCATGAGCCTATCGATTAGGATTTCGACTAGTATTCTAGTCAATATTTCGACTTGAATCCTGTTCGAAGATTCTTTGGTTTTCCTGCTTCCTGGTCGAAGGATTTCGACTAGGATCCACGACCTGGAATTCGACCAGGATCCTAGTCGAACTTTGACCTGGGTTTTTAATCCCTATTTTTTGGAAGATGCTTGGTTTATTCGACCTCATTCCTGGTCGAAGCTTCGACCTCAATTCAGTCCCGTTATTCCAGCTATTTTTGGGTGTCTGCTCGAAAGATTTCGGGCAGGATTCACGACCTGGAATTCGACCTGGATTCTGGTCTTTTTTACCCGTTATTTTCGGGTGTCTGCTCGAAAGATTTCGGGCAGGATTCACGACCTGGATTTCCACCTGGATTCTGGTCTTTTTTACCCGTTATTTTCGGGTGTCTGCTCGAAAGATTTCGGGCAGGATTCACGACCTGGATTTTGACCTGGTTCCTGGTCTTCCACTAGCCTTCTTTATTTAGCTTTAATTTAGGGTATTGTATTTTCCAAATCCTAATTGGATTTGGGCCTGGCCTTTTTTGTTGGGCCTTATTAAATTTTACTGAGCCTCTATTATTGGGCTTTTCCAAATCTTATTGGGCCTCTTTTATTGGGCCTTTTCAAATCTTATTGGGCCTTTTCAAATCTTATTGGGCCTCTTTTATTGATCTGGGCTTAATACACCCTGTTTAGAATGCTCTAGAATTCCTAGGAATATTCTGGAATATTCTTTTTTCTGGGCTTTTTCCTATGGGCTTTTGTTCTCAATGGGCTTTTCGTCCCTTCAACTTCTTTTTCCTCTTATATAAAGGAATGAGGAAAGGCTATTACTCCTCACTTTCTCATTTCTTAGTTTTCTTCTTTATCTTCCTGCTAAGATTCTCAGAGGAATAACAGCAAGTCGGAGCTCAAAGCCTTTTTCAGGAGCGCTTCTTCAGGTAAGATTCCTCCCTTTGCTTTTCGTGTCTATTTTTCCATTGTGTGCCATTTTAAGATAGCCTATTTACGTGCCCCTTACTTTTTTCAGATGGCTGACAAAAGAATGACTCGCTTGGCCAAGATGAACGTGGCTAGAAAGTCCAACGATTTTCCTATTCGATCGAGGTATACTTCCTTAATCGACATGATCAACACTCGAGGGGACGAGTATCCTTCTGATGCGCATCTGGACGCGCACGATCATACCAGTGCTTTACGGGATCCCAAGGAGCTGGAAAAGTTGAGCAGCTGCTTCAAAATCAAGGAGCCTTTTAAGCTGGTTCTTGCGGGTCCGGCCGACAGGGCCTGTCAGTGGAAGAAGGATGCGCTATGCGTCTATAGGGATACTCTAAGGGCAGGTATTAGACTCCCTTTTCATCCATTCATTCCTTTGCTACTGGCTGATGTGGGCATCAGCCCTTGCCAACTTCCCCCTAATTCCTGGAGGTTGATTCTGTGCTATCTGTCGCAATGCGCCAAGCACAACGTCCCCACATCTGTTGCTGTCTTCAGGAAGATTTTTCAGTTCAAAAACAGCCCTGATAAAAGTCTGGGTTAGGTTTCTATCAACCAGCGCCCCACTATCCCCCATATCGTGAATGGGAAGTCCATCCCTGACAACAACTTGGGGTGGAAGAAAGATTTTTTGTTTGTTATTTGGGAAGGTGGAGATTGGGGCTCCCTGTTTCGATCATCCTTTGGGCTGGCCGTGAACGGGAGCCCAAATGACATAACTTTGTCTGAGGAGGAGGCTAGAGGTTTCAATCTCCTTACGCAAGACACCGGTACTTCCCATTGTTGGGACCTTATCCGGGAGACCGTCCTGGTAGAACGCGGCCTTTCGCCCGTTAATAAGAAAAGTAAGTTCTCTTTCTTATCTCTTTTATTTCCTGCACTTTTATTTCATTGGTTTTCAACTGACTTTGTTTGTTGCAGTGGCTGAGAAGATTGAGGAGGCTACCAAGCCGAAGGACCTGGAGACAACCAGGATGAAGAGGGCCGGGAAGATCTTTAAAGACCCTCGACTGGGTGACCGCTTCCCCGAGTTCCTTCTTCAGGCAACGGAGCCAGATGAGGAAGGCCCTAGCCAAGTTCTGCGCACCAAGCAGAGGCCGGGGGCCTATTTTCAACCTGCTTGGGGGATCCGGGGCAAGGACTCAATTGTGGGCAGCACAGCGCTGTCCAAGGAATGGTCTAAGCATTCCATATCCCCGGTGGATTATCAAGATTTTGTCCTTCAACAGGACTTAGAGGGGAATGAGCTATTTGGAGCCCAGACTCTGGCGACGGTACGTCCTTTACCTATGCCCTTCGTACTTATCTTTCCATGTTTCTTTTCTAAACTTTCGCTGTTTCTCTTGCAGGCTAACGCCCATTTCCAAGGGGCCATTCACCAAGCTAAGGCTTGGAAGGTTGGCCTGGAAGATGCCAACAAGAAGCTGGAGGAGGCCAACCAAAAAATAGAGGCCCTTGAAGCTCAACTGGCCTCTTCCACTTCTGACCTGGAGACGGCCCGGGCCGAAAATGTCATTCTGAAGGCGCAGAAGGACAAAGCCTTTGATGGCTGGATGGACACCCAAGAATTCAAGGACTTGATGGTGGAGCATGATGCCCTTCTTCACCCGGTTAGCTATAAAGAGGGCTGGGATGCTGCTGTGGAGGCCATCCAGGATGAGTTTCCAGAGGTCCTTGAGCAGTCCCCCTTTCCTTGCCCTGTGCGGGTTCCAGAGCTTGGAGGTGTTACTGAGAAGCTTGCTGTTATGATCAAGGATGGAGAGGAGGAATATTCTTCCGAAGAGGAGTTTGAGCATGTCGCTAAGAAGGCCAGGGTGGAAGAGCCTCCAAAAGTAGCGCCTCAACAGCCAGCATCTCCTACAGAGGAAACTTCTACCGGGACTTCGGAGGGGACAACCGAGACGTCCGAAGGAACGACTGAGACTTCCGAGGAGACTTCGGATAGTGGTTCTGAGGAATCTCAGCCTTCCAAGGCCTAACTTTTTGTATATCTTCTTTTTGAACTTTATTCATATCTAAACTTGTTACCCTTCGGGGTTATATTTCATATGTTGCTTTTCTTGCCTCTTTCTGTTTTAACTTTACAATCTTAATACGCATTTGAACTTTAAACATCCTTAGATAGAAATAATTTCAAACTCTTTAATATGAAGTCTGGTTTTTTCCAAAACCTTACACAGCATGGGCTCGACCCTAATCAACAATAACTAGACAATGTAAATTCTACTGGAATATAAAATCCTACACAAGCAAAGCTTCAAGGTGCTTTTAAACCTACTTGTCACAATGACAAGTGAGAATCATACTTCGCCTATCTTACACGTAGTAAACCTTCAGGTTTTGTGCGTGCCAGGTCCTCAGGACTTCAAAACCTTCCATAGTTTCCAGCTTATAGGTTCCTCTACCCTGAACGCTCTTGACTCTGTACGGCCCTTCCCAATTCAGGGCAAGCTTTCCTTTCTGTCCGACACCAAAAGCCTCTATTTTTCTCAAGACTATGTCACCTTGTTTGAAAAACCTCTCTTTAACCCTTAGGTTGTAGTAGAATGAAGCCTTTTTCTGATATTCTACTATCTTTGCATGTGCTTTATCTCGCACTTCATCGATTAAATCCAGGGCTAACCTCTGCCCTTCCTCATTTTCTTCTGCATTGAAAGCCTGAATCCTTGGAGAGGAATGTGATATCTCTACTGGAACTACTGCTTCTGCCCCATATGCCAACATGAAGGGAGTTGCTCCTGTCGTGACTCTACAGGTAGTCCTGTAGGCCCATAATATTGGAAGTATCTCATCCACCCAATTATTTCTTGACTTCTCGGTCCTCTTCTTTAGTCCATCCAGGATTATCCGGTTTGCTACCTCCGCTTGCCCATTGGCTTGCGGGTGAGCCACAGAGGTGAATCGTAACTCAATTTCATTTTCTTCACAATACTTCTTGAATTCCTCATTGTTGAATTGTGTTCCATTGTCAGTGACAAGGATACGGGGAATTCCATATCGGCACATAATGTTTTCCCACAGGAATTGTGCAACCTGCTTAGTTGTGATTTTGGCCAAGGGTTTGGCTTCGATCCACTTCGTGAAATAATCAATGGCTACAATCAGAAATTTCCTTTATGCCGTGGCCATAGGAAAATGCCCTAGAATATCCATCCCCCACATGGCAAAGGGAATAGGCGAGTTGATAGAGGTCAGCATCTCGGGGGGTTGTCTAACAACTGGTGCATGCTTCTGATAGCGATCACACTTCTTCACATATTCTTTGGCATCAGCAATCATTTCTGGCCAATAGAAGCCTAAACGAGTTATCTTATGAGCCAAGGCCCTTCCCCCCAAGTGTTGTCCACAAATACCTTCATGCACTTCTTCAAGAGCCAAGCGTGTCTCATCGGGCCTGAGACACCTCAAGTAGGGAACCACGAAAGATCTTTTGTAAAGAATCCCATCTATCAAAGAGTACCTTAGTGCCCGAACAGTTAACTTCCGTGCTTCAGTTGCATCACTTGGCAACCAACCGGTCTGAATGTGAGCCTTGATGGGATCAATCCATAACGTCCCCAAGCCTATGGGAACCACTAGCTTAACATCTATGCTTCGTGTCTTCAAAACACGGAAGTACACACTTCCTGAACTTTCTTCAATCTCAGACGAAGCGAACTTTGATAGCGCATCTGCCTTAACATTTTCTTCCCTTGGAATGTGTTCAACATGGCATTCATTAAATTGGGTCATCACAGCCCTTACTAGGCGGACATACTTAGCCATCATATCATCCCTTGCCTCAAATTCTCCCTTTACCTGGGATATGATCAGCTTCGAGTCTCCACGGACCTTTAAGTTTTTGACTCTAAGTATCCCAGCTAGACCAAGGCCAGCTATCAGGGCTTCATACTCTGCCTCATTGTTTGTGGTTGGAAAATCTAGCTTCATAGCATACTCAATTAAGAACCCATCAGGGCTTTGCAAAACCAACCCTGCTCCACTGGAATTTGTTTTTGATGCTCCATCAAAATAGAGAACCCAATATTCTTTCTCCTTATCATCCTTCTCCCTGTCCCCATTGCCGACTCCCTTGTCTTGAGGTATGGTATCTTCCTGCCCCCCGACTTCTTGGTTGGGTATGGTACATTCCACCACGAAGTCAGCTAGTGCCTGGGCTTTTATAGCGGTACGTGGCTTATACTTGAGATCAAACTCTCCCAACTCTATTGCCCACTTAATCAGTCTCCCACTTGCCTTGGGACTGTGAATGATATTTCTCAGTGGCTGATTTGTTAGCACTTCAATCTGGTGAGCTTGAAAATAAGGAAGCAGCTTTCTTGAAGCCATTACCAAGGCTAAAGCGAATTTCTCAATAGTTGAATAATTCAACTCAGCACCATGCAAAATTTTGCTGACATAGTATACGGGTTTCTGGACTTTCAGTTCTTCCTTAACCAACACCGCGCTCAAGGCGCTCTCTGAAACAACCAAGTACAAGAATAAAATTTCACTCAGAACTGGCTTGGCCAACAACGGGGACTGGGCCATATACTTCTTTAACTCTTCAAATGCCTTCTGGTTTTCCTCACTCCATACAAAGTCTTTGATGCTCTTTAGCGATTTGAAGAATGACAAACACTTGTCCCCCGACTTGGAGATGAATCGTCCTAGCGCAGCAACCCTTCCCGTAAGCTTCTGAACATCCTTAACAGTTTTTGGTGGTTCCATGTCCAGGATCGCCTTTATCTTATCCGGGTTAGCCTCAATTCCCCTCTTTGAGACCATCAGTCCCAAGAATTTTCCAGATCCTACTCCGAAAGCACACTTCGTAGGATTCAACATCATCTTGTGGTACCTCAGGACCTCAAAAGCTTCCCTTAAATGGGCTATATGATCAGTCTTTACTAGACTCTTGACTAACATGTCATCAACATAGACTTCCATAGTCTTACCAATAAGATCCTTAAAAATTCTATTCACCAACCTTTGATAGGTGGCTCCTGCATTCTTGAGACCAAACGCCATAACAAGATAACAATAAACACCAAAGTCAGTGATAAATGATACCTTTAGAATGTCATCCTTATGCATTTTGATCTGGTTGTATCCGCTAAATCCATCCATGAAACTCAGCATCTCATGTCCAGCGGTGGCATCAATCAAAGTATCAATTCTAGGCAGCGGAAAACAGTCTTTGGGGCATGCATCATTCAGATCAGTGAAGTCTATACACATCCTCCACTTTCCATTAGCCTTCTTCACCATTACAGGGTTTGCTAACCACTCCGGAAATTGAATCTCCTCAATGAAACCAGCCTCTAAGAGCTTTTCTACTTCCTGCTTTATAGCCTCTTGTCTTTCCGGGGCAAAATTTCTTTTCTTTTGTTTCACTGTCTTCCGGCTTGGATCCACGTTTAGCTTGTGAGTAATTAACTCCGGGTCTATGCCAGGCATATCAGCTGCTGACCATGCAAACACATCACTATTTTCTTGCAAAAATTTCACTAACTTCCCTCTAAGGGGCTCCTCTAATGTGGCTCCAATGAAAGTCGTCCTCTCAGGATTCTCGGGGTCTAAAGGAACCGAAACCAATTCTTCTGCTGGCCTTCCTCTATTCTCATCATTTTCTCGAACATCCATATCTTCAATAGGAAGAACCTGCCCCCCGACTCCATCTGCCCTCAAAGAGGCCACATAACAGCTTCTAGCCATTTTTTGATCTCCTCTCTCTTCTCCAATCCCGTTTCGGGTGGGAAACTTCATGACTGAATGGTAGGAAGAGGGGACTGCCTTGAAGGCATGTATCCCTGTTCTCCCCATGATAGCATTATAAGTTGAACTAGCCTTTACCACCACGAAATCCAGCATCTGCGTTGCTTGCCTTGGCTCCGTACCTATGGTGGTTGGCAATTTGATTATCCCTTCCACAAGACATTCTACTCCAGCAAATCCATATATCGGCATGTCGGTTGGTGTCAACTGGGAGTCGTTATACCCCATCCTTAGAAAGGTGTCGTGGAGCAAGATATCCACAGAAGCACCATTATCCACAAGGACCCTCTTAACCGGGCTATTTCCTATTATTGGTGTTATGACCAGCGGGTCGTCATGGGGAAACTTCACACCCTCTAGGTCGGAATCATCAAAAGCCAATGTTACTTCTGTCCTGGACCTCTTCGGGGCTTCTCCTAGTATATGCCTTTCTGGAATTTTTGGACAATCCAGCAGCAGTTGGACCTCCAAAGATCGTGTTTATCACAGGCCCTCGAGGTCTCGGCCCTCCATAAATGGTGTTTATAACTGGTCCTCTAGGCTGGGGGTTTTGCCCCTGATCGTCTTGGTCCCTCCTACGATCCTCAAAGTTCTTCCTTCCATTATTATTCCTATCCCCTCCTTCTCCAGTATATTTGTTCAATCTTCCTTTTCGAATGAGGAACTCAATTTCATCTTTCAATTGCCTACACTCATCGGTGTCATGGCCAACATCCTTGTGAAACCTGCAATACTTGCTCTTATCTAGCTTGGCGGGATCAGCCTTCAAGGGCTTAGGCCAGCGAATATCTCTATCTTTCTCAATCTTCATCAAAATCTGACTTCTAGGAGCACTCAGCTTAGCGTATTCAGTGAACTTTTGCCCAGGTCCTCCCTTCTTGGGGGTTGAATCAGGGTTTTGTTCGGTTCTAGGATATTTGTCCTTAGCGATGTACTCCAGATCAGTTTTTCGCTTCTTGCCTCCAGTGGGCTCATTACTTACTACGGTCTTCCTCATGCTTTCTTCAACCTTGATATACTTCCCTACCCTCTCTTGGAGTTGCAACATGTTTTCAGGGGGACGTTTGGCCAAGGACATCTTGAAAATCTCATCCCTGGTTCCTTGTTGCAGTGCTATTATGGCTACCTTATCATCAAGGTCTGGGACTTTTAAAGCCTCCTTTGTAAAATGATTCAGGTAATCTCTCAAGGATTCCTTAGCTCCCTGCACAAGACTCATAAGAGATGCTGAACTTTTCTCATGGACTCTTCCACTGATGAATTGCTTAATAAAAGCCTGACTTAATTCTCTGAACGATCCAATAGAATTTGGGGGCAGGCGACTGTACCATCTTTGAGCCATACCCGACAGGGTTTGAGGGAAGGCCCGACACTTTATAGCATCATTCACGGGTTACAGCAGCAGTGCATTAGAGAATGTCCTAACATGATTAGCGGGGTCTCCCGTGCCATCATAGGCTTTGATAGTGGGCATCTTGAATTTCCTTGAGATATGGGCATTCATTATCTCTTCTGTGAAGGGTGGAGTTGGATCATCAGGATCTCCAAGGGGAAGGAGATTGCTTGGATCAGTTCTTGGGACAACAGCCCTTCTTCTTACCGGACCATCCAGGTCTATGACAGGAGGAGGATTTCTCCCCCTAGGAGGTATCTGGGGTCTGGTGGCCTGGTGAGCCTCCAAATCACGCCTCAGCCTTTGGATTTCAGCCTCATGAGCCCTGATCCTTTCCTGCACTTCTTGGGGATTCGCCCCTGGGGTGCTTTGGGGGCGTTGCCTTCCATCGGCCATTGACTCTTTTCCAGGACGCCTTCTTCTCGGGGCCACTTCATCATCCGAAGATTCGGAGTCTCTCTCAGTGTAAGGACCAGAAAATTCCCAATCCTCAGGGATAGGACCCAAACCTCGTATATAGGGGGGTGACTGCCCTCGTGCTTCGCTTCACCCAGCATATCCGCTTCCTCCAACCTCAGGGTGAAGGGGTATCCCATAAGGGGGGTTAGTAGTAATAATAGTTGAATATTCATACCCGACGGGTCGAGAATTCACAGGTATATGTACTTGTTGAACTTGAGGATTCGTACCTTGAATAGTCGGGGGAGTTGTCCCTTGTGGCTGAGGTTGAGTTGCCCCTGTCTGGGCTTCCCCCTGAGTAGATGTATAAGTTGAATGAGGAGGAACCTCCACGGTTGATGAAATCACCTGGGTTGTCTCTGACGGTGTTCCTTCCTCTAGAGCTCCAATTGTTCTCCGTGTTCTCGCCATGGTTGTTGTTGCGTTTCCCACGGACGGCGCCAAATGTTATGGATAAAAAACTAAGGTTATTATTTGCTGTATTTATTACTAAGATTCGGGAGCTCAAGGCCTTTAATAGATGCTCTCGTGTTTCGTGGCTCGATCTGCCTTTACGAGATGCCTACGTATCTCTGTGAATTAGAGAATCAAGCCAAAAAACGTAGTTCTGATTGGTGGGGTGAGGCCCCTTATATAGATGTTGGGAGTCCTTGAATTGGACTTGGTATAGGAGACTTGGTGGGCAAGTCTCATAATTAGAATGGACTTTGGAGTCCTAGATAGTAGGAAACTGATTCCTTATCCTTTTAGGTCCCCTTGAGGCTAATCTCTAAGGATTTATATCCTTATCGGGACTCTTCTCAACATTTGATTTTTCCCTTATTAATTATTTATGAAATTAATTAATAATCAGGGCTTTTGGGCCTTTTTTATTCCATCAGGCCTGATCTGGTCCATCAGGCTTAACCTTTCTGGTCTGAGTATCATATATCTTTTTATTGGGCCTAGCAGCCCACAGCTTGTACAATTAATGCAGTATTTAATTATACAATCATAATTTATTTATCCCCATCATGAAAGATCTCGTCGCTCCCGAATCAATCAATACTTTAGCTTCGACATTATTTAGTAAAAGTGCACCTGCTATCTCCTCAGAGTTCTTAACAGCGTCCTTCATTTTTAAATCAAATGTTCTTGTTGTTGCTTGCAGAGTTGTTGTAGGTGGTGGAGGTAAGGCCAATACCTCAGCCGGCAAGCTTGCACTGGTATTTACCACGTTCATCAGAGCTTTGACTGGTCTGGTTGACTTGCACTCCCTAGCTATGTGTCTAGTCTTTCCACACTTATAGCATGTAACTCCCGGCTTCGGCATCTTACACTCGTTTTCCAAATGTCCCTTTTGGTTGCACCTATAGCATGTCATGCTCAGCTTATTACACACTCCGGGGTGCCTTCTTCCACAATGCTTGCATTCTGGCCTCTGAAATCTGTTTTCTCCAACTTTTCCTTGGCTTGCCTGGTTGTTCCCCTTGGATTCTTGTCTTTTGCTCAAATTTCCCTTCTTTTGAGAATTTCCGCCTTTATGGAATCCAATCTTCTTCATATTCCAGTCTTGTAAATTTCCTGCTTCAAACTTTTCTCCATAGAATGGAACCTTTCTCTTCTTGTTATCCCTTTCCTTCCTTGACTGCATCCCATTACTCTCAATCAGAGCAGCCTTCTGCACTATGCCCGCATAAGTATCAAGCTCAAACATAGCCACTCTATCTCTGATCCAAGACTCTAATCCTTGTTAAAATCTCTTTGCTTTTTCATCCTTACTGCTGGTATACTTTGTCACAAACCTTGACAATACTGTGAACTTCTTTTCATACTCCAGTACAGACATACTCCCTTGCTTCAATTCAAGAAATTTAAGCTCCATCTGATTTTGCATGTACTTAGGGTTATACTTTTCCAGAAATAACTTCTTAAATCTTCCCCAAGAAACTTGCTGATTTGCTTCCATAGCTTTTACTGAATCCCACCAATAGATGACTTCGCCTTTCAGGAAGTAGCATATGGTGTCTTATGATCGTCCCCTAACTGTACCAATTCAAAAGCTCTTTCCACTTCCTTAATCCATGTGTTTGCTAATATTGGATCAGTGGTATCATGAAATACAGGTGGATTCACATTCTGAAAAGCCTTGAAAGTAACAACTTGTCGAGGTGGTACTGGTGGATCAGGTGGTTGGTGTGGTTCACGGTTATCTTGGTTTTCAAATTGTTGTTGAAGAGTTAGTTGTTGTTGAGCTATAGCATTTGTTTGCTGTTGTAAGGTTTCCAGTAATCGAAAAATATTTGGATCTGTGGTGGATGTGGTTGTTGGGTTCTTCTTTTTGGGTGGCATGATCCTGAAATAAGAGTTACATCAAAACAGGTATGAATAATGAAATAATTCGAGGGTGTCGCATGGCATTCTTATTCACATATGAGGTAAAGTTTCAAATTAAACAAATAGGGTGATGCATATAAAGGCGTAAAATAAACAATTGAAAGCAAACGGAACGATAGTATATTGAATTTTAAGGTCACAATACATCAAGATTAGAATAAGTTCTGAATTTAGGAATAACATGCTTATTGAAAGGAACAATAGGGACTTCTACATAGTCCGATAATACAACAACACGAAAGGTAGGTAATGGAAAGAACTAAGGCTCCACTCCATCGGAACGGGGTTTGGTAGTCTTCTCCTCTCGAAGCATCTTCACAATACTCTGGAGCTCATCCACCACCATCTGGATGATATACTGGCTGGTACGGTCTCGGTGCGATGGCATCTCCTCAAGCTTAGTGTTAACGTACTGAACCAAAGTCTCAAGTCTCGCAGTCATCTGCTCCTTAGGCTTCTCTTCATAGTTTCGGCTGTCCGGATACACATTCTTCAATCGGTCTATCAGTCGGTCGTACTTGCGCTGAAGCATGTCAAACTCGCGCCTCAACTCAGCATACACGAAGAAAGCAATAGTGTCGTCCGACCCTGAGGATAACGAGGAGTGTGCCCTTTGCTGACAAACCATACATGGATATATAAGAGGAGTATTAATAATAAATTTACTTAACCTACTCTCTCGTCTAATATCTATAACTTATACATATATCCTATAACCTATTTGGGTTGTCCAGGGACTCTAAACCGTAGCTATGATACCAAAACCTGTCACACCCCCAACTTAACAATACATAATATAAAACTATTATAATAGATAAAAGAAAATAAATACAACTGAATCCAAGATCTTACAGTTTAGGGTTTGGAACAGCCCAACACTATTAACTATTACAACTGGTTTTAATATCGAGTCCTCACACAAAACTATCTCTTATTCTACCTGAGCTCGAACATACGCATCGGTATCACAAGTCTTACGTGTTGTCTGCTTGAATCTAACCATAACTGCTAGCTGTAATATCAGGGTGAAAGCAAGTAGTGAGTCAAATGCTCAGCAAGTGCTAAACAATACGGTACAAAACATAAATCAAAATATATTTAAAAGAATAACAATATGAATATAGAGCTAATAATAATAAGAGATGAACTTTTGGGTGATGGCATCATTTGTTTGTATCAAAGCATTTCCAAAACCATTTCTTAATCAAAAACCATTTTATGACGCTACGGATTACAGCCAGTGATCAGACGTGAAGTAATCCCAAACCTCGTTGTGTTCTAAAACATTAATGGGATCCCTAGGAAACTTTTAAGACTACAACATAAGTGTGGAAAGGACCCGCGTCTCAGTCAAGATCCACAATTTAAAGAAAACATTTATCCCCCTTTGGGACTGAAAATCCAAATTTTACTCATTTCAAAAACTGATGCCGATTGATAATTAATTTCTAAACAGTAAACATTTTATCAAGGGATTATAAATCAACTTTGAAATACTGGAAATATGTTGACTAAATCTCAGGGCCATGATCCACTAGACTTTACTCTATCAGGGTAATTGAAAGGTTTCTATTTACAAGGACTTTGACAAGGATATTTAGTAGGGTTATTGGATAATATGGAAAAGTAATGCCAGACTAGGCTTAAAGCAATAGTTTCAGATAAGGTATAGGTATTAAAATATCAAGAAGATAAGCATTATTGGTTCCAGGTATGATATAGGTGTTAAAATACAAAGAAAGTGATCATCAGCTCAAGGTATATCAGGGTATCAAGCTTTAGGGTAAGGATAGGGTTATCAAACAATCATGAACGACTTTAAAGAATAACTGGCTTTTAGGTATCAAGATAAAGTTTCTATCGAGGTTCTTACAAGAGTTGGATCAAAGTATCAGGGAGCAATATCAAGATTTCTCAGGAATGAATAATATATTAATCAAAAGGATCAATAAAGCATTATAAAAAATCTCTATTTTATCATGGCATGATAATTACTTTGGTATACTAGCATGGTATGACTTTTGATCTACTTGCAATAAATACTTGAGGGTTCATGGCATTTCTATATAATACGAAGATAGATTTGAGAATCATTGGTTTAGGTATAATAAGATAAATCAGGATACTCGCATCATATATATCGGAACTAGTTATCCCGCATTTACAGTATAAATGAAAAAAAACAGGTTGAATCACTTACCTTGAGAAAGGCTGGACTAAACTTGACTGGCAAGTAGGAGCAACTGGAAGCTTTACTTGACCTTTATGGCAAGTTTACCCTCGTCTTGAGATCCTACACAAATAATAATAACCTCATTATAATATATTCTCACCAACTCTACCTATTTACAACCCGAAATTAAACACAAATGGCACTTAGGCCTATATGCACGCAATTTATAATCACCTTATAAACATAATAGAAAACATAGCCACATATGCTCACATACCATATTTAATTACTAAATAATATCACACACACCATATAGCAACACTAGGCTTGGATGATCTCGCTCCACAACTTAGGTCACTTGATCGCTAAACTAGACAAAATCTCCAAATTTTGGCCTCCTAACTCGATGTGCCTTTACTAAATCATCCAAATCCTATTGACCCTCACTTGGGCCTTTCATTCTACTGGCTTTAAGCTATCTTGAAACTATAGTGGTCAACCTAGGCCTCACTCATAAGTGCTCTAAACTATGTGGTAATTGAAGGTGCTTACTATGGTAAATTTCAGAATGACATCTATGGTTTCTTGGGTGCATTAGACACTCTTACACTACAAGTTTAACTCCAAAACTTCTGTACTAGACTCTTCTGATCATAAGGCAACTCCCAAACTTGATGTGGCTCAAGGGCCTAGCTTGGGCCTCCCTAGGCCTAAGCTTAAAGTCCATGGTTCCCCTGTTTTTCTGGGCAGAAAAGGTCCTGACTTGACCTAACTTGTGACACATTATTCAACTCAAATCCTATGAACTATGGCTGGAAAAACTCCTCTGACACTCCCTCTAACTAAGGCCCAACAGGGCCTAATGAGGACCTGCCTATGAAATGGTCAAAAATTCCCATTTCTAAGTTGCAACAAAACTGTCCCCTATTGGTAAAATTTTGTGATTCCACTCGTGCACCTAACCAAACGTCTTACAAACCTCCAACAAACGCCTAAAACCTATTGTATACTCCTAGTGCTAGCTTCTGATGGCTTGGGCCTCAAAGTGCACAACAAATGCCCAATCAAAACTTCCCCACAAACTAGTGCAAAATTCTGGAAAAATGCAAACACTAACCAAACCCTTTCCACCTTAACTCCCACTTATTTACCAAGCATCCAACCTTTACCAAAGCAAACCTAGTGAATAAAAATTTAACATGTAACTCATGGAAAACACTTAACAAGGTTTCGACTAAACATGGAGTTTAAATTCTTGTAAATTCGACTTGAACCTATTACTCAACCATAATAATCATGAAATGTATCTTCTCTTAACTATTATTAAGCAATATATCATGGAAACAATCTATTTCAAGAACAAATAATTCGAATTTATAGATTTTTAAACATGAAAACATGATTTCGAAAAGAGTAGCATACACAACATGGTTGATCATCATATTAACATCTTAAAACTAGCATGCATGGCTAAACATGATTATATAGTGAAATTTCAGTAGCATGCAAAGGTTTTTAAGGCATGGTTTCTCCATAAAACACTTGGTTAAAACATATATGAAATGTATCTCATAGAGAGCTCTTAAATTCACAAGAATCAAGAGTTTCTCTTTGGAGATCACATAAAAGCTACACATGCAACCATGAAACCTCATCTCCCAATCACAAAACTCTTGGGAAATATATAAAATAAATGTAGGTAGGGTAATTACACTAGGGAAGATGAGAAATGGGATGGAAAAATGGAAGGGAGTGGGGAATGGGGGTATCGGCCGAGAGCAATGATGGGGGGAGGAGAGAAAAAAAGAGAGAGATGAGTTGGAGTGAAGTGAATGTGGTTGAGTGTGAGTTTGATTGAAGTTATATCATTACAATTATGTAAATTGGTGAGTGGAGTGTGCTTTTACCACTATATCCCTTTTCTTATTGAAAGTAAAAATGCATGCAAGGGTGTTTTGGTAAAGTGGCCTTGGTAAAAGTGGCTAGTGGGGTGTTTATTGACTCTAGTGCCCTTGAGTTGAATTAGAAGTGATTTGCATGCATGGGCAAAAGAGTATAATGCAAATTAAATAAACAATTAGTTGTAAAGAATAATTTTTATATATAAAATTAATAATTCAAAAATTATAAAAGTTGTACCATAAAATAGCTTGGATTTTCCAATGTATAGAATATTCCTTATAAATCAAAAATGAAGGCAAATAATAAAACTCTTGCTTTGAAAAATTTATAATCTACATAAAGCAACTTATAACACAACAAATTCCATTCACACAAATGTACAATCACTAAGTATATTTATAATCGGCTCTAATGTTATACAAAGTTCACAAATAATATTACACAAAATTTTGGTCGTAACAAATGTGCCTAGAGCACCTGATAACTAAAATAGTCTCACGAAGGTCCAGTATGTATAGAGCAACAAATAAAAAACTATCCCTCAAAATACGACCAAGATCAATGAATAATAAAAGAAGTTATGTATATGTACTTAAGTCTACCCCCATCATAAACACGAGAAAGAAGGTATACAAATGTACTTAGTTCTACCCCCATCATAATCACGAGAAAGAGCAAGATAATGATAAAAGAATGGTAAACAAAATAGTAATTTTACCTACGGTCCAATATCATCAAAGTGAGAGAAACAAAGAACGTGTGGTGAGAGTCCCAATCAAAACAAAATGAAATCAGTAAAAATAACTTAACCAAAATCAGTTTTTTCTCTAAAAAAAATCAACCAATACAAAAAAGAAAAACACGTGATAAAATAATCAAAACACATAGCCATCACGATCGACTCTCTTGCAACATATCCCAAATCGAATCAACTAGCTATGTTACCATGATAAAGTATAGAGAAGAGAAAAGTATAGAGTTTTATTGTAATGAAACTTGTTTCTGATTAAGAGACTTATATAGCCCACAATCAAATAGTAATAAAAGGAAAAAATTATAAAAAGGAAACAGTTATTACAAGAAATTATTCAATAATAATATTATATATATCAAAAGCATAATTTTTTTCCTTTTAATATATAATACACCAACATTAGTATAAATAAGTGAGACGTTTTATTCAGTTAAAATAACTAATTTCTTCCTTTATTTAGTTAAAATGACTAATTTATCCTTATATCTAAAATTTAGTGAAAATGATATTGTGGGTTAGAATAGAACTCGAGCCTATATATTCGCAAATAAATATTCATACCTCTACACCAAATTGTCAAATATGTTATTAATAATTAATAATACACATAATATGTAAGTGTCGTAGATAGTAAGACATTTTATTTTTCACTTCAAATATGACTAATAAATAATTTCAATAGTTAATTTAAAAAAATTACATATCTATCTATCTATCTATCTACCTACATTCATGGGTATCAATCTGTTATAGACTTTTTAAGGTCAAAATAATAAATAATATATATCAAAATTGCTAACTTGATTTATTATGATTTTCATGGCTTGACCTAATTTCTGAAAAGTACTTAGTATTTGGGCCAAATTATCATACGACCGGGTAAAGTTACCGCATACGGCTTTGTACTTAACCAACTTTTTTTTCCAAATTCCACTTTGCTAAAACAATATGTACATTAATTATTGTTAGGAATATGTCATAGGCTTGATGATAAGTTCACCAAAACACCTTGGTTGATTTAATTTAGTGTATTTGTAGCTCTCAACAGATGATTTACTTTAACATCCGTTGAGAGAGTAGCTTATGTCTTAATAAGTTTTGTAACACATTTCTGCATACTACAATAACTTAGAGATCTAGAAGTTGTAGGATATTCAAAGTCATGTTGACTACTAGATTGATATGCAAAACAGGTTGGCCAATTGTATATATTAGATGCCTTATAATTTTGTGTAAGTGAAATGGAGTTAACTGTTATGGAAGACTTTCAAAGGATGATTCTACAAGGTTTCAACGGATGATTCCACAAGGTTTCAATGGATGATCCAAGTCACATTCAACGGATGATCCAATTAAGTTTTAACGAATGTTCTAACTCAAATTGTAGTTGATAGTGACTTGAAAGTCACATGGGTTGATTATATGCAAATGGAATGTGGCAGCCTATATACAGGTTTTAGAGAACAAAGAAGCATTTCCATTTCCATGCTTACTTAAAGAAAATCAAAGATACTGGACGGAGAAATGAAGAAGCATGTGATTAGACAAAGACACATTTTGTTTAATTAGTTTGTCTTATTCACTTGTATCTTGGTAATATATAAACCAAGAGTAGCTAGTAGTAAATTAAGCAATCAACAAGAGAAATAGAAAAAGCTGTATCTGTGAAGAATTTCTATGTTCCTTGAAATTATACTTGTAAGCAACTGTGTGAAAACCTTGCATCACAGAGTTCTCAATCTTATATAACTCTGGTGGAAAAGTTCAATCCACCCGAAAGTTTTTAAATACTTGTGTTTAATTACTTTGTGTTTGATTACATCAATATTTGTATTCCGCACTTTTGCTTAATCAAACACTATTATATATTTGAGATAGAGTAGTTCTTGAAATCGAAAAAGAACAAGAATTACATTCAATTCCCTTCTATAATTCTTTATTAGATCATTTGGGAATAATAATTGGTATCAGAGCAAGCTCTTAAAGTACAAAGAGTTTAAAGATCACAACAAATAACAAGATGAGCAGAAAAGATGGAGTAAAAATTCCATTTCTGGACAAAGACAACTATCATCACTGGAAGGTGAAAATACACCTGCATCTCCTCTCTCAAGATGAAGCATATGTGGATTGTATTGAGAAAGTCCCTCATGTTTCTATGAGAGCTGCTATAGGTAATAAGAAGTCTATCCCAATGCCTAGAGCAGAATGGTCTGATCCAGAGATTGAGCAAGTTCATAAGGACAAGAAGGCCATGAACATTTTGTTTAATGGTGTTGATGGTTACATGTTTGACAACATCATTAATTGTAAAACTGTTAACGATGTCTGGGATACGATTCAAGTTATATGTAATGGAACTGAGCAAGGGAAAACAAGATGCAACTCTTGATTCAGCAGTATGAGCACTTTTATTGTGAAGACAGTGAAACATTAACTGGCATTTCTAGTAGATATCAAAAACTGCTAAATGCTCTAAAGTTGTGTGGAAGAATCTACCAAACAAAGGATTCTAATCTCAAATTCCTTAGATCTCTACCAAAGGAATGGAAACCTATGACAATTTCTCTTAGAAATTCCTAAGATTACAAAGAATTCACTTTGGATAGACTGTATGGCATTCTAAAGACCTATGAGCTTTAGATAGAACAAGATGAGCAGCTGGAAAAAGGAAGGAAGAAGGGAGGATCCATTATATTGGTTGTTGAGCAAGAGAAAGAGAAAGAGATGAAGGTAGAAGCTGTGGAATCTGCACCACACCCTAGAGTTTGTGAAGGCAAAGGAAAAAGTCTAGGAGCTGAACATGAAGACCATCTTAGTCATGATGATATGGATGACATAGATGAACATCTGGCTTTTTTATCTAGAAGGTTTGTCAAGCTCAAATTCAAGAAGAATTTTGGAGCACCCAAGCCAAACAGAAACATGGTTGACAAGTCAAAATTTAAATATTTCAAGTGTGGCTTGAGTGGTCATTTTACAAGTGAATGCAGAAATCCTGATTCTGATAGAAAGAAGTTTGAGCCTGTAGATTACAAGAAGAAATATTTTGAGTTGCTCAAACAGAAGGAAAGGGTTTTTCTAACTCAAGACAATGACTGGGTTGTTGATGGATTAGATGAGGATGAGGATACAAGCTATGTTAATCTAGCACTTATGTCCAAATCAGATGAAATATAGGTCAGTTCATCCAGTAATCAGGTAATCACTACTAATCTAGCATATTTATCTAAAGCTGAGTGTAATGATGCTACAAATTACATGTCAACAGAATTATATCATATGCCTGTTATACTCAAATCACTCACTAAAGAAAACACTAAGATTAAAGAGAACAATTTGTTTTTTAGTGAAAGAAACAATATGTTGAAAACTCAATTTGTTGAGTTTAAGAAACTGAAGATAGAGTGCAAGATTGTAAAAGATGAACTGACTGAATCCATAAAGAAAGATGAGATTTTAAGAAAGCAACTTGAAAGTTAACAAGAGGTAATTAATGCTTGGAAATTATCTAGAGATGTCCATACTCAAATTACCAAAGTTCAGGGTATAGAGTCCTTCTGTGAAGAAGCCTAGAAAAAGAACAAGGAGAAACTAGATCCTAATTTAGAAAAAGAAATCACATCCATCGAGTGAAAGAAATCCAGTTAGCAAAGCCAAGCTAGATAAGTTAAATGAGAAATATGGATCGGTTTCCAAGAACTTTGTTACAGGAGAAACAAGTCAGGTCAAGGGAAACAAGAGAGCTAATGTAGGACATCTGTCAATCAAGCAATTGAATGACAGATTGGAGAAAATTGAGGGTAAAGCAGACTCAAAAAGGAAAAATAATAGAAATGGAAAAGTAGGTATTAATAAACATAACAACCACACACCTGACAAATATGCTCCTAGAAAAATCTATGTTAAGTGTGGTAGTGTTAATCATTTGTCTGTTAATTGCAAATCTGCTATGCATGCATCTATGTCTACACCTCCCTCATTTCCCAATATGTCCACATCATAATTGCCTGTTTTTCCTGCACATAATTTATCTTCACAATATGCTAATATGCCATTTGTATCTAATCCTTATTATGCTACATTTAGTATGCCAAAAATGCCATTTAGCATGCCATTCTGGAATAACATGTTTGCACATAGTATGCCATGCCATGTTAACCAATCTGTGCATGATAATACTGTGATTATGAATGGTTTTAAAGGTTCTACTTAAATGACTAAGGATGAATCTCAGATACCTAAATCAAATGAGGACAATCCTAAGAAACTTAAGAAAAAGGCTAAAAACGCAGGACTCAAGGAAACTTGGGTACCATGTGTGCAGGGAAGCAGAAGGAATCTCTCGTATTTGGATAGTGGGTGCTCAAGGCACATGCCTGGTGATTCCACGCTACTCACTAAGTTCAAGTAGAGAGCTGGCCCAAGTATCACTTTTTGAGATGACAACAAGGGTTATACTGTGGGGTATGTCTCAATTTCTAAAGACAATGTCATCATTGAGGAAGTTGCCCTAGTGGATGGACTTAAGCATAATTTGTTGAGTATCAGTCAGTTTTGTGATTAGGGCAACTGAGTAACATTCAACTCTGAAATCTGTGTTATGACCAACAAAAAACAACAAAGTGGTTATCACTGGAGTGAGAAAAGGAAATGTGTATCTAGCTGACTTCAACTCATCAAATGCAGTGTCTGTCGCTTGTCTTTTCAGCAAGGCAAGTTAAGATGAAAGTTGGCTATGGCACAAGAAGTTGTCCCATCTTAACTTCAAGACTATGAATGAACTAGTCAGGAAAGATTTGGTAAGAGGCATTCCTCAAGTGGAATTCTCAAATGATGGATTGTGTGATGCCTTCTAGAAACGAAAGCAAATCAAGGCATCATTCAAAAAGAAGCTTGAATCAGTAATTGAAGAACCCTTAAAATTACTGCACATAGATTTATTTAGACTGGTCAATGTGTTGTCCATCTCAAAGAAAATATATTTCCTAGTAATTGTGGATGATTTCTCAAAGTTCTCTTGGATATATTTTCTCAAATCTAAAGATGAAGCTAGTGAAATCATTATCAATCACATAAGGCAAGTCAACAATCATCCTGATCTCAAAGTTAGAAGAATTAAGAGTGTCAATGGAATTGAGTTCAAAAAATTCTATGATGAGATCATTTTGTGAAGAGAATGGGATCATGCATGAGTTTTCAACAGCAAGAACTCCACAACAAAATGGAGTGGTGGAAAGAAAGAATAGATCTCTTATTGAAGCTGCAAGGATAATGCTGGAAGAATCAAAGTTACCTACATATTTTTGGGTAGAAGCTGTAAATACTGCATGCTACACTAAAAATATTTACTTAGTCAATCAAGCAAAATGAACGACTCCCTAATAATTGTTCAAGAATAGGAAGCCAACATTAAACTTTCTTCATGTCTTTGGCTGCAAATGCTATATTTTAAAGAATCAAACTGAGCAGCATGGAAAGTTTGATGCCAAAGAAGATGAGGGTATATTTGTTGGGTATGTAGTTGGAAAAGCATACAGATTCTATAATCTCAGAACCAACATTATTATAGAATATGCACATGTTGTGTTTGATGATAAGAAGATTGAAGGACTGCAAGATGAAGGTTTCCATGAAAACCTCAAATTTGACAATGTTGAGATGATTTGTGATGATAGTGAAGATTAAAGTGATCTAGAAATAATCTCTAAGGATAATGCAGAAAAGTCAGCAACAAATGTAGAACATAATTCAACATCGTCGAGAGACAAAATGCATCATCCGTCGAGAGACAATCTGCATCATCCGTCAAAAGGCAAAGATCAACATCAGTTGAGCCATCAATAGGAGTTGAAAGTCGATACAGATCACACTCAGAAAGGACCCCTATATCAAGTCAAAGATCCACAAACTCGGGGGAGTTTCTTCTAATCAAAACTCAGTCAGACATCAAGATAATTATGAGGCATCTTCATCTAGAGCTAATTTACCATAACAAATAAAATGGACTAGATATCACCCATTTGAATTAATTATTGGTGATACATCTTCAAGAGTGCAAACTTAAAAAAGCAACTCAAGAAGAATGTCTATACAGCAGCTTCCTGTCTCAGGAAGAGCATAAAAAGGTAGAAGAAGCTTTGTTGGATCCTGATTGGGTTTTAGCTATGCAGGAAGAGCTAAACCAATTTGAAAGAAATAAAGTATGAAAGCTGGTACCCAAACCTAAAGGCAGAAATCCTATTGATACCAAATGGGTTTTCAGAAACAAGATGGATGAAAATGGCAAAGTAGTCAGGAACAAAGACAGATTGGTTGCTAAGGGCTATTGTCAACAAGAAGCAATAGATTTTTATGAAACATTTGCTCTTGTTGCAAGACTTAAAGCAATCGGAATATTTCTAGCCTATGCAGCCCATGCCAATTTCAAGGTCTATCAAATGGATGTCAAAAGTGCATTTCTGAATGGAGACTTGGAGGAGGAAGTCAATGTCAGTCAGCCTCATGGTTTTAAAAACCCCAATTTTCTAGATTATGTCTATTATCTCTTGAAAGCACTTTATGGTTTGAAGCAAGCACCTGGAGCTTGGTATGATACTTTATTAAAGTTCCTTTTAGAAAATCACTTCACAAGAGGTACTATTGATAAACCTCTTTTCTTTAGTAATGTTAATGGCTCTAGCATACTTGTTCAGATTTATGTAGATGATATTATATTTGGCTCTACAGATGAGAAACTTTGCAAAATGTTTGCCAAATTGATGCAAAGTAAATATGAAATGAGCATGATGGGAGAACTAACTTACTTTCTTGGTTTACAAGTTAAGCAAGTTAGTGATGGAATATTTATTAGTCAAACCAAATGTATTTATGATCTCATAAAGAAGTTTGACTTAATGGATTGCACATCTGTAAAAAACTCCCATGGCCACTTCCACTAAACTTGAATTAAACACTACTAAAAAGTCTGTGGACATTTCAAGTTATAGAGGTATGGTTGGCTCACTTTTATATTTAACAACCAGTAGGCTAGATATAATGTTTGCTACTTGTTTTTGTGCTAGATTTCAAGCTGATCCTAGAGAATCTCACTTAAAAGCTATAAAAAGAAATTTCAGATATCTCAAAGGAACACCAAAACTTGGTATTTGGTATCCTAGAGATTCTGGTTTTGATCTAATGGGTTATTCATATGCAGATTATGCAGGGTATAGAATTGATAGAAAAAGTACAACAGGAACCTGTCCATTTCTAGGAAATAAGCTAGTATCCTGGTTTTGTACAAAACAAAATACAGTCTCTACTTCTACAGCTGAGACTGAATATGTTGCTGCTGGAAATTGTTGTGCACATATTGTTAGGTCCCAATGTGTTTGTAGAAGGGGGGGTTGAATACAAACAGTACCGAATAATCGAATTAAATGCGGAATAAAAAATATGAAACAAAATGCAAGTTAAATAAAAATATTATTAAACTTGAAAGGTGTTACAACAACTGTATCGATTACAAGGAATTAATCTAAAATTAATTATCACAAATTTAGAATAAATTTGACATGAACTTTTTTCTATTTTTGCAATAATTAGAATCAAATGCTAAACGTGATTTGAGATTAAGTTCTAGGGATTTTGATCCGCTAGATTGTTACACAAGAACAAGATAAAGATTTCTAGTGGTTTGGATTTAACTTTACAAACTAGAAATTATGTCTTGAAATTAGCAGATGAAGGATGAAATATTTTGCTTCTTTTTCTTTTCTGCTGTGTTCTTGACTTCTGTGTTCTGTGTGATTATTGAAAAACTAATGAATGACTTCTGCTACTATTTAATCCAACAGCCGAATAGAATGAACTGGCATGACAATCTCTTTCGCTCAGCAAGACTATCGGTAGGACTATTGTTTAGAATTGGCAAGACAATCAGAATGAACTAGCAAGACTTCCGGTATGATAATCAATTGTCATACTGATTGTCATAGTAGTTCAAACAAATTGTTTTTGCTGAATTAATAATTGATTTTAATCTAATAATAATTCTGGTAAGACAATCAACTGAATTAGCATGACTTTCGGTATGACTATTGATTGTCATACCGATTGTCATACTAATACAATCAGTTGTCTTGTTGAATTAAAACAGATTTTTAAACCAATTTAAATTCTGAAAATTCTTAATATTAATTCAGAATTAATTAATCAATTAATTTAATTAATCAAATAAATTAATCTTTTGCAGATATAATTTATTTTCTTAATTAAATTATATGACTTAATTAATTAATAGAGAATTAATACTAATCTTGAGCAGCATCTATTCTTCTGTATATCTTCTGAAAATCACTGAAATATATGAATCAATTCCACCACTTCAATGTTGACACTCGATGTACTGTCTGGTTCTTGAGTGACTAACTTCCGTGACGTTTCTTCATGTCTTGACTTTGACACTTTGATTTTCTTCAGATTAAATCCTTGTAATTAATGATACTCTGACGAGATCTCTGTCACTTGATTAAATCCACGATCTTGATTTATATCACTGAGGCTTGATCAATTTCTTGAACTTCTTCCAGTGAATTAACTCCTCAAGTCTATAGATGAACCTTGTTTCTGAATCCTCTGACAGATGTTACTTTGCGAGATCTCTTTGACGGTAGATCCACTATTTACTTATTACATTCTTATTTGAGTTGAGTTGAATCCTCGAATATACAAATAGGCTATGACATATGACTTACAATCTCCCCTTATTTGTTTGTTAGATAATAACACACAAATACCTAGAGGATAACTCAACTAACAAATAAGAAAAAGATATAAAAAGAAATGCAAAGTAAATAGTAGAAAAGTTCTGGACTAGATTTAACATTTTCCAGATTCCAAGTAGATGTTCCTCTAGACTGAACATATCTTCAAGTAGTTTCATCTTCATTTATACAACCACATTTCCTGTTAAGAAGCACATATCTCTCTTGCTTCTCCCCCTATGAGAATCAACTGATTAAAGAAGATCACCTTCGTTTACCACCTCTCCCATACAATAGGATCCGCAGATAAAAACCAATGGTACTCCCCTTTTGAAAACAACTTCTTCCCTTACTAGAAAATCACCTTGTGTTTACCACCTCTCCCGTACAATAGGATCCGTAGTTACAAACAATAATGGTGTGGTGTAGTGTACATATGATCTTTTTCTTCCTCCCTGCTATTTCTCCCCCTTAGTTGAGGAATCCTCCAAACTATTACTTAAGCTTTTATCTCCCCCTTAGTGAAAAAATGTATGCCGTCGACTGAAGGAGTTCTCATATTCCACTTGGTTGGAAAAGAAATAACAAGTAGTTTCTCTTTCTTCCTCACTGTGAGTGTGTGATTCTGTTTAGTGTACCTCACATGTGTTTCACCCTTCTCTCCACTCGTGTTTACACTCATTCTCACAAGTGTATCATTCTTCTCTCCACTCGTGTTTACACTCATTCTCACAAGTGTATCACTCCACTCATAGCTCCAAAAATCAGCCGTACCTGCAAGGAAAATCACCTTAGCCATCCTTAAGGAGGTCACAGGTAGTGCAATGGGAGTTCGCAAATCCCCATCCTTGTTAAACTCGTCAGATGAATCTGAATCATAATTTACAAGTTGCTAGTTTCCCTTTTAGGGTTCCAGATTTGAATTCTGGGAAGGTAAACAATGATCCAAAGAATTTAGCATAAAGATCAAGGTTCCCTTCTAATGTCTGTGAAGACATTTCCTTGTGACTCATCAGGTAATATCTGAATCATTGTCAACAAGTTGCCGATCTGCACCTATGTCAGATCCACTATCCGCAGATGCATCCAGGGGATTTAAGCCTGGGGAGGTAGACACTGACCACTGACATATGGCTTTTGGATCTGTATCCTCTCCTAACACCTGTAAAGGCAATTGGTCCATTAACGAACCTTGAACAATCGAATTTGACCTTTAAATGGTCGAAACTCTTGTTTCCGTCAACTCATCCTTTGTGTGTGTAACCTTTCCTTGTGCATTAAGAATTGTTTATATTTGAGGTGGTGACACTACATAGGATACCTTGGCCAACAGGCAAATTTCAATAGACGCACCCTGTTGAGAGAATGAATCTAGTAACTGTTTTTGTGCCTTTTCAACCATTACATCTTTTTGAGAAGATGTATGGGGGTTAGCAGTTGTCTCAGTTTAAATACTACTCATCTTTGTAGGAGACAGAGCTACTGGGTTGACTACAGAACCTTCATCATGTGGTGCACTGAGGCACTATCTCCCTCACGCTCATTCATACTACATTTAGTGGTAAGAGAGTGTTGGTTGGTTCTGTTTTTATGTTTGTCTTTACAGTCTGGGATAGACGTTGTGGGTTTTCAACCTCATGACTGTCAATGAAAGAAAGTCATTGGAGACTGAACCTGTATCACAGAACATAGGGCAATATAGAGAGATAAAATGTACTTAAGATCTATAATGAATGAAAATTATACATTTAATCTTTTGAGAGTAATAATGTAGAAAGAAGTTTGATTTACTCCTAAAACTGTCTGCACATATAAAATAATATGTTTGTGCCTAGTGATAAGAGAGTTATAAATATGACGACTCTACTTATTCATATAACACTGTAACTGCAGTTAGAGTGCCATACCATGTCCTTGACGATTGCTTGAGTAGTATACTAGTTCATACCAACCTGAAGTGAGATTGTGAAGAAGAGATTGCATAGTCCAATAGATCTACAGCTGCAAAGTCCATGAACTGTGGTGCACTGACTTCCTCTTTTAACTCACCAACCAGGAGTACACTTGTACACATCTTACTAAAGTACAATTCCAAGTGTAATGTGCAGCAGGTGCCTGATATGTCATAATATTCTCAATTCTCGTCACTGGTGCTATATATTAGATACTGCTTCCTGATAATAACCTAGCACAATATACAAAATTTCACTGATAACATATCCAGCTTGCAAACAGCCATATCCCTCAGATAAACCTTTGCTGTTATCTCCAAACGTAACCAGTGGGCCAGCTTTCTCAATCCATATTTGATAGCAGGGCTCTATCTCCGGTCATATGTCTTGATGATCCACTGTCAAGAATCCACACTACCGGTTACACCTGTTTAATGCCCTGCACTACAAATGGATTAGACCTTCTTCGGAACCCAAACTTGGTTGGGCCCGGCATACTTGTAGAACTGTCCTTTGTCAGGCAAAACAACATTTTTAATTTTAATTGTCTCAACTTTCTCAATGACTGAACATTTGACCTTGTAAACAGCCTTAACAAATTTCTGTTTAAGCTTAGGCACAAATGTCTCCTTTCTAGCCTTAGAAGGACTAGCAGTCTTAGACCTATCATGCTTCTTGTTATTCACATACTGACGAGGAGTAGTCTTATCATTAGAAATATGCTTACCATTAAAATAACCATACATCATATTAAAAGCACAAGACATACAATTAGAAACACCACATGCTTTATGAAAGTGATTAATAGTAGGCAATTTATGCATGGCAGACATGGCATTTTTGTTATCCAACTCATGTGTGTCTGAGTTAGTCTCAGTTGCTTTCACAACTTTGACTGGAACTTTCGACACACTTGACTTGGAGACAACCTTCTCATTAGCATGATCTTCATCACGTATTTCTTCCTGAATAACAGAAGAGGTCGCATCAAATGGTTCAGCAATTGATGGTTTATAGAGGGGTTCATCAACACCCTTAAGCACATGTGGTACTTTCCTCCCTTTAACACAAACACGAGGAGGGGAGTTTATGCCTAATTCTCCAATAGCAACATTGTAATCATAACCTATTCCAGATGTTTGATTAACAGATTGCTTACTGTAGAACTCTTTAGCCTTCGAACAAGAATTGAAGTAGGCTCTAACCTTAGTCTCAAGACCGGTGATCTTGTCTTTGAGAATAGTTTCGAGTTTTCTATAACAGTCAACTCTATTCTCTAGAAAAGATACTTGTTCTTTTAATTTGTCTTGATTAATGTGCACAAGTCTTAATTCATTGACTTCTTTCTCAAGGTCTATGATCTGTAAATTTAACAGTTCATTATCACGACGTGCACAATCTAAGTTACCTCTTAGATGATAAACCATTTCAGCATCAGAAAGTTTTACCTCTATTCTTGATGATGAAGCTTTTCCATCAATAGCCATAAGAGCAAGATTTCCTTCATCTTCATCTTCACTATCAGTATCATCCCAGCTTCTTCCCTTTGCCAGATAAGCCCTTTCAGAGTTCTTTCTTACTTGCTTTGGCTTCCTACATTCTGTGACAAGTGTCCCAACTCATTGCAGTTATAGCATCTGATGGTGCTCCGATCAACCATCCCTGTTTTGTATCCACCACTGCTGGTGTTAGAGGATGAAGATCCACCTTTCTGGAATTTGTTGTAGTTGGACTTGTACTTAAGCTTGGGATTCCTCTTGAATCTGACATGAGAGAATCTCTTGACAATTTGGGCCATTGACTCGTCTTCCAATTGCTCCAGCTCTTCCAAGGAATAAAAATCATCACTTGATTGATTTGTAGTAGGAGGATCATATTCTGCTACTAGCATATTTTCCTCAGCCTTGTAATACTGTACCATTCTCTCCAATTGTTGAGATTGCTGTTGTTGTTGACCTTCAGCTACAAGTGCAGTAGATGTGCTGACCATTCTATCCTTCCCGTAGACTTCCTTCTGTTGAATCTGCTCCAACTCATAGGTTTTCAACACTCCATAGAGCCTGTCCAAAGAAATCTCATGCAGATCTCTAGCTTCTCTAATGGCAGTGATTCTATGTTCAAGATGCGTTGGCAGTGTTAAAAGGAACTTTTTGTTGACCTCCCTGATTGAATAATATTTCCCATTTATGTTCAGGTTGTTTATCAACGCATTGTACCTCTCAAACACTTCAGTAATTCCTTCTCCTGGATTTGATTTAAAATATTCATACTCAGAGGTTAGGATCTCCAACTTGTTCTCCATAACTTCCTTTGTGCCTTCATTAATCACCTCAATAGTTTCCCACATGTGTTTGGAATTTTTACAGTTCATCACATGTCTGTTCATCAAGGGATCAAGGGAATCAATTAATATTAATTGAAGGCTGGCATCCAAGGAGGCTTCTTCCTTCTCAGCAGGAGTAAAATCTTCAGGATCTTTTGGATAGGTTCTGGCTGTGGTGATCACTACATCATCTACTATTACCTCCGGTTCAATAACCATCGGAGTTTTTATACCCTTCTTTAACAAGTTTGAATATTTGGGATTTGCCACTTGTAAAAACAAGAGCATCTTCTTCTTCCACATAATATAATTCTCTTTATCAAATTGTGGAATTTTAACGGTTCCAACTTTTTGTGAAGTCATTATGAATTTTTGAATGAATAAAAAATTCAAAGAGTTGAAAAATCACAAAAGTCTAGGATCTTGATTTGTTCGTTAATCAGAAGGCTCTGATACCAATTGTTAGGTCCCAATGTGTTTGTAGAAGGGGGGGTTGAATACAAACAGTACCGATTAATCGAATTAAATGCGGAATAAAAAATGTGAAACAAAATTCAAGTTAAATAAAAATATTATTAAACTTGAAAGGTGTTACAACAACTGTATCGATTACAAGGAATTAATCTCAAATTAATTATCACAAATTTAGAATAAATTCGACATGAACTTTTTCTATTTTTGCAATAATTAGAATCAAATGTTAAACGCGATTTGAGATTAAGTTCTAGGGATTTTGATCCGCTAGATTGTTACATAAGAACAAGATAAAGATTTCTAGTGGTTTGGATTTAACTTTACAAACTAGAAATTATGTCTTGAAATTAGCAGATGAAGGATGAAATATTTTGCTTCTTTTTCTTTTCTGTTGTGTTCTTGACTTCTGTGTTCTGTGTGATGATTGAAAAAAGAATGAATGACTTCTGCTTCTATTTAATCCAACAGCCGAATAGAATGAACTGGCATGACAATCTCTTTGGCTCAGCAAGACTATCGGTAGGACTATTGTTTAGAACTGGCAAGACAATCAGAATGAACTTGCAAGACTTTTGGTATGACAATCAATTGTCATACCGATTGTCATAGTAGTTCAAACAAATTGTTTTTGCTGAATTAATAAGTGATTTTAATCTAATAATAATTCTGGTAAGACAATCAACTGAATTAGCATGACTTTCGGTATGACTATTGATTGTCATACCGATTGTCATACTAATACAATCAGTTGTCTTGTTGAATTAAAACAGATTTTTAAACCAATTTAAATTCTGAAAATTCTTAATATTAATTCAGAATTAATTAATCAATTAATTTAATTAATCAATTAATTTAATTAATCAAATAAATTAATCTTTTGTAGATATAATTTATTTTTTTAATTAAATTATATGACTTAATTAATTAATAGAGAATTAATACTAATCTTGAGCAGCATCTATTCTTCTGTATATCTTCTGAAAATCACTGAAATATATGAATCAATTCCACAACTTCAATGTTGACACTCGATGTACTGTCTGGTTCATGAGTGACTAACTTCCGTGACGTTTCTTCATGTCTTGACTTTGACACTTTGATTTTCTTCAGATTAAATCCTTGTAATTAATGATACTCTGACGAGATCTCTGTCACTTGATTAAATCCACGATCTTGATTTATATCACTGAGGCTTGATCAATTTCTTGAACTTCTTCCAGTGAATTAACTCCTCAAGTCTATAGATGAACCTTGTTTCTGAATCCTCTGACAGATGTTACTTTGCGAGATCTCTTTGACGGTAGATCCACTATTTACTTATTACATTCTTATTTGAGTTGAGTTGAATCCTCGAATATACAAATAGGCTATGACATATGACTTACACATATTTTATGGATGAAAAAACAACTGTTGGACTATGGTCTACAGGTTAATAAGATTCTTATTTTCTATGATAACACCAGTGCCATTACATTTACTGAAAATCTAGTTCAGCATTCAAGAACTAAGCACATTGACGTCAAGTACCATTTCATTCTAGAGCATGTCATGAATGGTATTGTGGAAATTTATTTTGTTCCAAGTGAGAAGCAACTTGCAGACATCTTTACCAAGCCACTTGATGAATCCACTTTTACTAAGTTGGTAAGTGAGTTAGGTATGCATAATTATTCCTAAATTATTTTTATGTCTAAGCAGTTTGAAATGGAGCCAAAATTAAATTTGATTTTTCTTGTCAAAGATGAAATTTGGCTAAGTCAATATTTACATATCGACGGATGTTCATTATCCTGCAAAAATAAATATCCGTTGAATTTTATTATCTGTTGAAAAATCAAATATTATTCTGGGTCCTTTGTATCTCGATGGATATTTGTATAATCTTCATCTGTCAAATTGCTTTCATCATAGCCGTTAATTCTATTTATCATCCGTCGAATTTACTTACAGCCTGTAAGTATATCTCGATGGATAATTTCTAGAATTTATATAGTTTATTCATTTTTAAACGGCTATTTTGGGCAAAATTCTTTGGTTCCTTTATTTTTACTTTTTAAATTTTTAACCGTTCAATTCTGAGATATTATAAAACCCCAATTTCTTTTTCATTTTTACTTTCATATTTCTCAAGCAATTTCTACTCTCTTCGTCTCCAAAACTCAAAACCTTTTTTTGTAACTGCTTTCATCATTTCAATGGCACATGTTGTAAAAATCATGTCTCGGACTGGTTTGGTATATGAAAAGAATAATTTTTTGGAACTTCTTAACAAGAATATCACTGCTTCTGAGGCCTATCACAAGATGATGGACTTTATTCAAGGATGCAAATTGAGCTATGCTATGTTGGCATCACCAGTAATCTACTGTGAGGTGGTGGAAGAGATATGGACTACAGCAGTGTGCAATTATAAGGACAAAACTATTGCCTTCTCTTTAAAAGGTAATAATTACTGCATAAATAATGATGAAATTCAAGCATGTTTGCAATTACCTGATAATAACATAATTATTCCACACACAGACACAGATGTAAGTGCCATGCTTACTTCTATGGGCTATTCTTATAACCTCACCAAGCTAGGTGAGGTTAGGAGAAAAGGCCTTAGAAAGGAATGGAGCTTTCTAAGTGATTCATTCATTTAAGTGTTTTCTGGTAAAATAAGCAACTTTGATGCTGTGACTTACTCACTTGTTAACATGCTCTATATGCTACTTAGTGATAAGTATTATAATTTTAGTGAATTTATCTTGTATGAGTTAGGTTATAAATTAGGAGATAATAAGAAAAAAAATAAAAACATCTATTATGCTAGATTCTTTATGATGTTGGCTAGAGAGAAGAGTTATTGCTGATTTCAACAGGGCAAATAATCTCAGTGAGATTCCTCTCATCTATTTGTCAATCATGGAGGGGCCTCAGGTAAGTGAGGTAAGTTCCACTGTCTCTACTACTTCTATGCCACAAACTTCTTTGCAGACAAGTGTGGCTATGGAATTTGTGAGTTTGACCCAACAAATGCCTACCCAAGCCACTAAAACAAAAGTTTCTAAATCCAAGTCTCAAAGACCCCACTCTAGTTCCTCTCAAAAAGGACTAGTTTCAAAAACTACCAAAACTATAGAGGGGAGTGTGAAGGGAAGTGAAGCTGGTGAGGGACAGGGTGAATATCAGCGAAGCTCTAAGAATAAGGAGAGAGAGGTGTGTGTAACCTAGCCTAGACACACTACAGTTTCTCAACAAACTGTAGTGATTAATAAGGAATCAAGCTCATTACTAGTTGTATCTTTCCAAAAGGATGTGACTATTAAACAAAGCTCTCAGCCAAGAGCACGGGCCAAAAGGGTTAGGGACACAGACCAACCTCAAACTTCACAAGAAAGAAGAAATCTAAACATAATGGGGATACACAGGGTGCACACACTATGCAAACTGCAGTCAAAAACTCAGTTATAGAACCTTCTCAAATTGAGATTGATGTGGCTCCAATAAATGTGGAATCACAGCCAAAATCTATTTCTATAGAAGCACCTCACAGACAAAACTCACCCACTAACTCTTTGGATGTGGACATGATTCACACATCATTTCTTAATTCTCCATCTTTAACTCTCTTGGAGGAGCCAAAATCTCAATCAAGTGGGCATCATCTTTTAGATGATTTGTTGGCTCACTTGCCATTTCTTTCTGAAAATATTGAGAAATCTGTGGACAATCTGAAATCAATCCCCACGGATTCTACAATAATTTCAACTCCAAACTCATTCATTTCTACTATTTCAACGGATATTTTACATTTGTCGACTAGTAATTTTATCTTGACGGATGTGCTGAACAACAATTATCCGTTAAATTTCTCAACTACTACTTTGACGGATGTTGCTCATCCATTTAAAGTCACTGCACCACTTGACATTTCCAAAATTGTTACAGGTACAGATGATCTAGTAGTTGTACAATCACTATTAGAATTGAGGGAATGGAGTGAACAGAGTGAGAGGCTGAGCTGCTCTTAGGAAAAAGGAGAGGAAAGAAAGAACAAATGCAAGCTATTTCTTCCAGCTTGGAAAAGAGAGCGAGAGAGTCCCACCTTAGATGGTGAAGGTAAGGGTGTGAGGGTGGGAAGACAAGGGGAGCCCTTGATGCAAAAATAGAGAGAAAATAAGAGAAAAGCAGGTACAGATGAATGAGAAATGCCCATTTTTAGTGAGTTAATGGATATGAATGAGGCTGAAAGAGATAACTAATTTAGAAAGAATATCAAGTTGTTTTAGACTCTGTCACTTATGATGCTGAGACATTTACTCACCATAATCGAGCATATCAAGTTCTTGCTGGACAGGGCAATGAGGCTGCTGAGCACATTCTGAATTTGGTGCACACAACAACATCTATACTAAGGGCCAAGGATGCAATCAATGCCATGCCCTCCACAGCTGGTGATGATTTTGAGTATCCCTCTGGTGGTTTCGAAGACTCTTTTGGGGATGATGGTGAGGATGATGAAGGAGAAGGCATGGACATAGGGGGGATGTAGACATTCCATCATGGATGATGCACAAGGAATACACTTACTCACATCTCCAAACCACACTTTTCAAGTTAATTCATGACACCCAAACGCAATGCAAGCAACCACAAGTGCCAGCACCAAAAGTCTACTCAAAGCCCATCTGGAGTCTCTACAATTGCATAAGATTCAAGCTCTAAAATAAAGTCAAGATGTGGATGGACTAAAGTAAGAACTTGCTGAAGTTAAATAGGATTTTGTTGCTAGATTGGATGCTAAGTTTCCAGAAGCAACCATGCTAGAAATAGTCCAGAAGCTAAGAAGGGAAGTTGATTTGAACAGAAAAGTTGAGGCCATGGATTCAAGACTTACAAATACGGAGAAATCAATGGCCATGATACTTACAAATCAGGAAGCTCAGACAAGTCTGCTACAACAACTGGTGGTTGTACAAACCTCAAACCCTGCTCAACTTGATGCTAACAAAAAAGGGGAGAATAATATAATCATTCCAGTTAGTAAGGGGGAGACAGTTAGTGAGGGGGAGAAAGTGCTCATTCAAGTCAGTAAGGTGGTTGTTCCAGAAATTACCTTCATAAAGCCACCAATGATAGACAGCATTGAACTGATTTAGATAGCAGCAGCTGAACTAGAGCTGAAAGAGAAATGGAAAAAGATTGATGAGAAGATTGAGAAGAATTATGGTCCAATTGCAAAACCTGATAAACTAGTGAAACACTTCACTCAATTGAGACCAATTTTAATCAATGAAATGAGCTTAGGGAATTTGGAAAAAGGTCAACCCTCACCAAGAAAACTTCTACAAGCCAATGTGATTTTATAGCCAAAGAAAAACTACTCAAAGAATTCAAGAAAAAATCCATTGGACCTAGTCTATGCAACTCCCAAGCCTGATGAAGGGAAGCTGCTTGGTAGATCTATTATTTATCACAAAGATCCAAGAGACTCAGTCTTGAAGAAGAGAATTGCTAAAGTCTACATGCATGGCAAATTGATCTGTGTGATGGCTGGACATCCACAATTTGCAGAAGCTAAGAAAGAAGAAAATATGAGGCTCAAACAACAGAAAAGGCAAGCCGCCTTAGTTGCCAAGAACCAAGCTAAGAAGCCTGCAACCATAGAAACTGAAATGCCTGTTGTGATAGCTGAGTCTGTGAATGAAGAAAAGCAAGAGGAACCAAAGCAGACAAAAGTACCAAGATAGAAATTTAGAGCAAAGAGGAAGTTGGATTTTGATGAAGAAAAAGAAGAGTACATGCCAACATAATTTACCAGTACAAGTCAACCAACCTTGCCCACAATGGAGCAGGCTGAATTCATTGTTTATTCTGATATAATTTTCTATGGTGAACCCATAATTCCCAAGGATGAACCCATAGATTGGGAAAGCCTACCATCCCTGATCTAAACATCCCAATCCCAACAAAACCAAGGAAAACAAAGAAAATAGCATTCAAACAAGCCAAACCTCTCATACTTCAATCCAAAGCCTTAGCCAAACCCAAACCAATTATCAACAAGGAAGATTAACTCTACATCTGTGACATCAAGGAGTTTTCAGACCTCAATCTCTATCTGGATGAGCTAGATGAAGTAAGAGCTATTGATGCTCACAAGAAGCTTCCAGAGAGATTGGTGTTCAGGTACAAGGGTGCAAAAGAGCTAACTTGGCCTCTTCACAGAATTCTCAATGAAGGCTATTATGTCTTAATAAAGATATTCTCCTCAATGAAGAAGAACTTTGGGTTCAATATTATTGTGAAAAGGGAGATACTGGACAAAATTGAGAAGATAAGAAATAGCTGGAAAGACCCAAATGCACTCCCAAGAGTCTTAAATATTCCCTATAATGGAGATAAAGTGCATTTGAGGCCAAACTGAATGATGGAGTTCAGGGATGAGAAGAACACCGGAAGATTCTTCAGATTAGAAGATCGACTAAAGATTTTAAATAATGAAACTCTCATGGAGATGCAAGAGATGCTGGATCAGACTAATGAAGATGAATCTGAATTCTTCAGGCAACTTCAACCCCAGATTGAAGAAAATAATGAGAAACTGGGAAAGAAGACTAGACATTCAAGGAAATAAGATAAATTTGCCCAGACTAAAGGAGCACCTTGAAAACGGCTTGTGATATTTTCTATGAACCTTCCTGTGTATAATTTTCAATAGATTGCAGTACTTATCAATTTTATCTACTATTAATCAGTCTGTATTTATAAGGTGTTTTGTTATCATCAAGTTTCTCTTAATTTATGCCTACAATTCCAGTAGACATCAATTGGGTGAGATTGTTAGGAATATGGCATAGGCTTAATGATAAGTTCACCTAAAACACCTTAGTAGATTTAATTTAGTGTATTTGTAGCTCTCAACGGATGATTTACTTTAATATTCATTGAGAGAGTAGCTTATGTATTAATAAGTTTTGTAACACATTCCTGCATACTACAATACCTTAGAGATCTAGAAGTTGTAGGATATTCGAAGTCATGTTGACTACTAGATTGATATGCAAAATAGGTTGGCCAATTGTATATATTAGATGCCTTATAATTTTACATAAGTGAAATGGAGTTAACTGTTATGGAAGACTTTCAACGGATGATTCTATAATGTTTCAACGGATGATTCTACAAGATTTCAACGGATGATTCTACAAGGTTTCAACGGATGATCCAAGTCACATTCAACGGATGATCAATGAAGTTTCAATGGATGTTCTAATTTAAATTGCAGCTGATAGTGACTTGACAGTCACATGGATTGATTATATGTAAATGGAATATGACGGCCTATATACAGGTTTTAGAGAACAAAGAAGCATTTATATTTCCATGCTTATTTGAAGAAAATCAAGGATACTGGATGAAGAAATGAAGAAACATGTGATTAGACAAAGACACATTTTATTTTATTATTTTGTCTTATTCACTTGTATCTTGGTAATATATAAACCAAGAGTAGCTAGTAGTAATTTAAGCAATCAACAAGATAAATAGAAAAAGTTGTATCTGTGAATAATTTCTCTATTCCTTGAAATTCTACTTGTAAGCTGCTGTGTGCAAACCTTGCATCACAAATTTCTCAATCTTATATATTTTCAATCCACCAGAAAGTTTTTTAAATACTTGTGTTTAATTACTTTGTGTTTGATTACATCAATATTTTCATTCCGCACTTTTCCTTAATCAAACACTGTTATATATTTGAGATAGAGTAGTTCATGAGATCGAAAAAAAATCAGAATTACATTCAATCCCCCTTCCGTAATTCTTTGTTAATCGTTTGGGAATAAAACTTGTAAATTTTAAACTATGTGTATGTAAATTTTTTAATAATGGCGCATTATTAAAGAGAAAATTTTAATTATTAATTTTTGTTTTAGACAAAAAAGATTAATTTGTTTTTAACAATTTTATAAAAAATTAATTCTACCCGTTAATGTAATTTGGAAAATGTGTCGACTTAAAATGATTTTTAACAATACTATATTTTTTTAAAAAATATTTATTGATTCATATAATTAAAATTTCGTATATTTAAAAGTTTGTGAATGAAACACGGCACTTCCTATAATTGTTTATTTGGTACAAACTAGTTAAATATAATTATATAATTATTTTCATAATTTAATTTTGATATATTAATAATAATTATGCACACGCTAAAAATATGATTTCATTCGATCTGTTATAATTTAAAAATAAATATTTTTTATATTGATCACAGAAATTATTGTACTATTTCTTTCGTAATAACATTACGTTATTAAAAATTTAAGTACTAATATTTATGATAATTTTATCGAATTTAGAAAAATTTGTCACGGAAAGCCAATATCTATAATTATTGGTTTTTGATAAGAAAAAAGGTTGAAATCATACACGAACAAAATGAAGAATGCTATAAATAATGCTATATTGGTCTCTATACTAAAAATAATATATATTCTGATACCAACACTAACACGCACAATGACATATTCTAAAATACATGTCACATGCATAAATAATAGATATGCATATATTTTTTAAATAAACATTATCACGAAGTATTTAAAAATATTATATTGACACTTCAACATGAGAAGTTTGAGATTGAGATGAAATATCCCCTACTTCATATACAATAAGTTTTCATCACCTTAGACTAATATATATTGAAACTACGCAAATTATGGTACACAACAACATATTTAGCTTAGAGATCACGAATAATAAAAAGATTTGTTATCACCTGAATCGTCAAATCCTGAAAAAGAAGGAGAATAAATATAACACAATAAACCATCACTTAAGTATCTAAATAAACATTGAGCTTAAAATACTTCCTTTGATATATTTTGTACACCTTAATTAAATTATTAGGGATTACATACTTTTTTTAAACCGGGAAAAAACTGATAATTCAAAAATTATATACACCGTATTTTGATATTGCTAGAAACGGCATGTGTCTCGCATGGGCTACTATGCTAGCGTTTCATGAATTAATAGCAACCAATTTTGGGTACTTATCCATATTGTTGAGAAATTCGATAATCTGGAATTCATGCTTCTTTTTACGATCCTTGTATACAATAAAATGAATATATACATTGTAACAACCCAAATCCGGGGTCAAGATTTGGTGTCATGAAACAATCTTTACATAAAATAAAATAATATTCAATTAACCCCTTGAAGCCGGATCATTTACAGGTTATGGTATGAAACAAGAATCTAACCTTCTAAAATTCACAACAACTACCATACCAGTGTAAATACCATTATGCTAATGCTCTTGTCTCATTTTTCTAATATCTTCGTCCTCTCGCAGCGGAGATCTCTCTAACTTCTGTTGTCTATCAAAAGCTATTCACTTTTATCAGTATCTGCTTCTGGAAGAAATAAGAATTACAAAGCAAGAGTGAGCCAAAAATGCCCAGCAAGTATATAATTTGAGTTTCAAATATTAATATCAAGGGAAAATTACCGAACAAAAGCTTTAAACAATTTTAAACGATTCTATTTATTTGAGTGAGTTGAGCGAATACATATTGGTTGTCACCAGCCTTTAATTATAAATCCAAAAGTGACAAGCGATTCCCAGATTCATCTCCTGAATCAGGGTTTTGTCCGGTTTTGGAATCATAAAAGTTTCGAGAGAGAATGTCGTTAATGGTGATCAACAAAAAATTAGACTAGACACAAGTTAACACTTATACCCTGCTGATCAGTCAGGATACAGTATAGATATATACCCAACCGTATAGATCCATTCAGGTACCTAGGCTCTATCGCCCAAGGGTCTGGTCGAAGCCCATAGGATCCAGCTCATCACTGGCCCTTACAGTAAACATTCAGCCCGTAGAGTGTTTTGATGTCAAATCATTTTGATTTCAAAATATCCCAATTCAGGGTTCGCAAATAACCCGAAAGAATGGGTATTTTCTCAAGAGAGCAATCGATAATATAGGAACAATAATGAAAGGAACTTGCATAATAAGAGTAATTGCAGCAAAATATAAAACAGTTAACTATTCTGAACTTAGAATAGGAATGAAGAAGTATTTGAGGTATTTTAAAAGAAAGTTCAGGAATACTTGCCTCGATAAGCTTTAACCACTATTATCGGTTGACTTTTGGATTGCCTTGAACATTTGTCTTTATCGTCAGACCACTATCCTATTCCGGCTACGATCCCAACGCTCAGTTACTTCGATTGGAACTTTATTGAGCTCAAAGTCTAACCACTATATCACTCTTAGTCCGACGTCACTCCTCGGATCTTCCGACTAGGACCTACAGGGTTGAAATATCATGATTCAGATAATCATTTCACTTAAAATAACATCACTATCCTATTCTACCCATACGATTTCATAACCCAACTCATATTTATATGTATTATTGAAATATATATAGCAATTATGGTTCATATCTTCAAAACCCGATTCAGTGTTTGTTTTCGGAAAGTACGTATATTCGTTGTTTTGAAAATAGTAGGGTGATTATAAAATATTTTATCATAGCACATAACTAAATTCGTATAATATAATTACATACTTGCGTTCGACGTCTCCGATAATTATAGGTTAAGTTACCGTATTTTTGAAATTAATTTCCTGAAAATCGGGCAGCGTCTCCTTTATTTATCGGCCTACCCGTCGAGTCAATCGGCGTCAAAATACAACAATAATCGCAATGCAATCCAATTTACCAATCCTATCCACCAACACAATTCAATTTATTAATTATTATTATTCATTTTTGTTTCGTAATTTATTTTACACTAATTTTATTTATTTATGATTTAGGAATCATATTAAAATCATCATCGTCCACCGTCGGCTCGCCGAGGCTCATCACCGACCGCAGTAAAATTCGCGGGTTTCCGTTTATTCCGGGCTTTCAATCGCGAATACCACCGATTAAATTGACATTTTCTCGCACATAAATATTTATTTCATAAGTTAATCAATTAAATAATAATAATTTCTTTTTCTGCAAGAAAATTAAAATAAACCAATTAATCATAATTATCTGAATCAGGGCAACAGATATAATTACAGGACACACACGCAGCAAGGGGCCGGAAAACGACTGAAATAAACATGAATTAAACAGCAAGAACAAGACAGGCAGCACAGAAGGGGAAAACAACACTACAACAATCATAATCATATACATACATACACAAGGACGTATATATATACGAACCGGAGCCACCAACCAAATGGCGGCGACCTACCTGAAGGTTGCAGCGGCGGCGAAACGGAAAAAGGAGCGCGGCGGCAGAGGAGGGAAGAACATGGAGGAGGAAGTGAAGAGAGAAAGAAGGAGATAGAAAGAGATTAAGAGAGCATCGAGAGAAAGATGAAGAATAGGGAGAGAATTCACGAGAGAAGGAATAAAGGGGCGCGTGAGGAACACGGGAGAAAGAGAGTGCTACCTTGTTTTTTATTTACTTGGATTCGTTATTATCTATCCATTTTCATTAACTTCTGATTCGTTTTCTCGTAACTTAACGAAATAGTTATGCGCAAGGTTTTGTCGAAAAATTATAACTTACATACCACAATTCTCAGAATATTCAAAAGTTATTGGAATTCGCATCAGACCCGTATTTTACAATTTAGCGAATGCACGTGCGGTTAAATAAAAGCCAGAAAATTTCCGGAATAATTTTAAAATTCTCAAAATATTTAAAAGTTAATAAAATAAAATTTTCATGATTTTTGAAACATTCTGGAATGAAATACTGATTTTACAATTAAGTGCAATTCAGAAAATCATTTAAAAATAATTAATCAATAAAAAAATTGATTTCTAAATTTTATAAACTCCTAAAATAATAAATAGAATTATAAAGTAACACGATTAATTTTTAGAAACAATTTTAGCATTTATAAGAATAAATATTCAATAAAATTACTTTTAAAATGAATTAAATTCATACAGCTCGATAATTAATTATAAAATTAATCTTCGCATCCAACAAATCACAAACAATTAATAATACAGTAAAACATAGCTGATAGAACCATCACATATTTTATTTATTTAATAATTCAATATTTACATTTATATATCGGATCCGAAAATAGGTTACTTAGCTGCTAAGTAACAATATGATGATATAATTTTAATACAATATTTGGATAATTATCTAAATAGAGCTTCCTATAAAATACTTTATACAAAAATAAGGTGATAATATCTCGTCTTTTGAAAATACGGGTTTTATCGATCTATAAAGTGATTAACTTATCGAAAATTTCACGCCGGGACTCGTATTGGTCAAAATGTACCCCGAATCGAAAAAATCAAAACACGGAAAGTGTTCAGAATTATCAAATTAGGTTAGGAAGGAGTTTTCGGATTGTAAAAACGTAAAAACGATTAAAGTGGGACGATTTCTGATTCTAAAAAGTAATTTTATGATCACGTAAAAATAATCATTATTGATTCTATAAATCCTTATAAAATCATATCACACTCCAAAAATTATCAGAAAATACCAAAACAATCTATATTTTATTCTGGATAATTAAAGATTAAAATATCTAAATTTTTATCAGAAATAAACATCCAAATATTAATATAAATCATCATATAATTCACCAAAATTCACATAAAAATCACATAATAATTATTTATTAATAAAAAAATTGTTAGATATATTTGATAATATCATGTCTAATGTGATTTGTGTTTAGTTTTTCAGATCTTACTTAAACAGGACAAATCAGTACTTAACTGAAAATCAGCAATTATACTAAGTCAGAACTTAAGTGGTCAGAACTTAAGTTATCAGGAGAAATTTATCAGGAGATAATATCAGGACTTAAGGAGACTTTCAGATAAGGAAGGCGGCTGATTGAAAGGAAAGAAATCAAGACAAACGTACGAAGAGATATGCATGAAGAAGGAATTCTACGAAGAATAGAATACTTGGAAGAAAAGATAACTGATTGATATATTTTAGGAAACAGAATTATATTCCATATCAATTAGCGATTATCTTGTAATTGTGTAGTATATAAACACAGACATAGGGTTTAAACTATAAGTGTTATCATTATCGAGAATAATATTCATTGTAACCCTAGCAGCTCTCGTGATATTTGTTCATCACTGAGAGATGACAGTTCCAGATTGTAACAAAGTTTATTATATTGAATAAAGTTTGTTTTCTGTTACTTGAGTTCTTTAATCCGATTTGATTGTGCTAAACACTGTATTCAACCCCCTTCCACAGTGTGTGTGACCTAATAAGTGGTATCAGAGCAGATCTGTTAACACACAAACAGTTTAAGATCCAAAAACAATCATGTCTGAAGAAGAAACTCCAATCAACCCCACCAAGACTGAAGAACCTCCAAAGACTCAAATCCATAGTCGATATGAGACTATTAGAGTTCCCATACTGAAGCCATCTGAATATTCCATATGGAAGGTGATGATGTCTATGTTTCTGGAAGCTACTGATCCAGAATACCTTGACAGAATCAATGAAGGACCACATAAGCCGACCAAACTCGCTGTTGTAGTTGCAGGTCAACCAGCAAAGTCTGTACCAAAGGAGAAGAGTGATTACACTGCTGAAGATATCTCTTCAATTGCTAAGGATGCTAAGGTACGATACTTGCTGCATAGTGCCATTGATAATGGCATGTCAAACAGGGTAATTAACTGCAAGACTGCAAAGGAGATATGGGATGCTTTGGAGACAAGATGCCACCGAATCAGTTAAGAAGAACAGGAAGTCAATACTCACTTAAGAGTATGAACACTTTGACTCAAAGCCTGATGAGTCATTAACTGGTTTATATGAAAGATTTGTCAAACTCTTGAATGATTTGTCACTAGTCGACAAGGAATAAGATCTTAAGGATTCAAATCTTAAATTCCTGTTAGCACTTCCTGAAAGATGGGATTTGAAGGCCACCACTATAAGAGACATCTATAATCTTGAAGAAACAACTCTTGATGAAATTTATGGGATGCTCAAGACTCATGAACTTGAGATGGAACAAAGAAGCAAGAGGAAAGGAGAAAAGTCAAGGATAGTTGCTCTTAAGGCTGAGGAGGAATCTCCCAAAACAGCTACCTCAAGGAAAGGCAAGGGAAAAGCTCTCATCACAAAGTCTGATACTGAGTCATCAAGTTCTGATAGTAACGATGACTCAGAAACTGAAAGCTTGCCTGAGACGGATGCTGATGAAGAGATGATGAAGCTGTGTGCTCTTATGGTGAAAGGAATCACAAGGATTGCATACAAAAAATTCAGGAAGGGAAAGAAATTTTCCAGGAAAGGTGCAAGTTCTGATAAGAAGAGTTTCATAAAATTTGAAGGCAAAGGAGGGAAGTCTGACAGAGGAGATTACACAAATGTCAAATGCTATTACTGTGGTGAGAAAGGCCACATATCTCCTGATTGCAAGAAAGTGAAGAGTGACAAAGGCAAGGCTCTTGTTACAAAGAAGAAAAGATGGACAGACACTTCAGATTCTGAAAGTGAAGAGAACTATGCCTTGATGTCAAATGCTGATAGCAATTCTGATGCTGCTGAGTTAAAGGTACCTCAAACTACTTATGCCTTTCATACTAATGATATTAATGAGTTGAGAAGATATCTTAAAACCATGTTCATTAGTTATAGAGATCAAACTTTAACATGTGAAATATTAACTTTTGAAAATCTTGCTTGTAAAAAGAGGAATGATTATTTAGAAAAAGAGTTAGAAAGATAGAGATGATGCTTTTTAAGTTAGGGATGAAGTACTTAAAATGAATGAATCCCTAAAAACTGAGTTAGAAAAGGAAAGAGAGATTATCAGAACTTGGACTAACTCTGGCAAAACAACTCAGAATTTATTAAGTAGTGGAAACTGGAAAGAGGGATTAGGTTATGGAGATGACAAGAATGATAAAGGAACTGTAGAAATTGAGCCTATAGTTGTTAAATAAAAGCCAAAGGTAAAACCTGTTAAGTTTGTAGCTGTAAAGTATGATACTGATAAATCAGAAGTTAAAGAGAAATTAACTTTTGACAAACCAAAACAGGGTAAGCCAACTGAAGTAAACATAGGCTTAATGACAAAGAAGCAGCTTAAGCATAAGCTGAAGGATGTTAAGAATGTCAACAAGGGAAAGTCACCTAGGAAAAATAGGAATGGAAAGGAGGGTGAAAATAAAAGTATTGATTATAAGCATGTTCCTAATGCTCCTAGAAAAACATGTCATGACTGTGGAAATTCTAACCATTTGGCTTCTTTTTGCAGGAAAAATAAGAACATAAACTCTCTACCTTCAAAGTCAGGAGTTAAGAGGCAGTCTGTTAGATATAAGCCACAAAATCCTTGTTTTCACTGTGGTAGTTTATGGCATTCCATTTATACTTGTAAGGAATATCATAATTTGTACTATAATTATTATCAAATAAAACCTTCTTTAAAGAAAGTTAGCATTGTTCCTTCTAGTGTAAGTTCTGATACAAAGTCTGATAATGTAAATGCTGATAAGAAAAATGTAAACATAAACTCTGATACAAACTCCGCTGCACATGTTAACAAACTTAATAAGGCCAAAGGATCCAAGCAAGTTTAGGTCCTTAAAACTAATCATTAATGGTCTTTGTGATTGCAGGGCAACAGGAAAAACATCCTTGTTCTGGACAGTGGATGTTCAGGACATATGACTGGAAATAAAGCCCTGCTATCAGACTTTGTGGAGAAAGCTGGCCAAAGTGTTTCTTATGGAGATGGAAATATTGGAAAAACCTTGGGATATGGCAATATAAATCTGGGGAATGTCATCATTGAAAAAGTAGCTCTGGTCTCAGGACTTAAACACAATCTGCTCAGTGTTTGTCAAATCTGTGATAAAGGTTATCATGTGGATTTCTTTGAAGAACACTGTGAAGTTGTAAGTAAATCTACAGGCAAAGCTGTTCTGAAAGGATACAGGCATGGTAACATTTATGAAGCCAAGCTTTCAACAAGTATTGATGGTTCTGCAATCTGTCTGTTAAGTAGAGCATCAATTGAAAAAAGCTGGAATTGGCACAAGAAACTCTCTCATTTAAATTTTAATAATATAAATGAACTAGTCAAGAAAGATCTTGTGAGAGGACTGCCAAAATCAGTATTTGCTCCTGATGGCCTTTGTGATTCATGTCAGAAGGCTAAACAAAGAAAATCTTCATTCAAGAGAAAGACTGAATCATCAATTCTTGAGCCTTATCACCTACTACATGTTGATCTATTTGGTCCAGTAAATGTCATGTCTATTGCAAAGAAGAAATATGATATGGTCATAGTGGATGAGTTCACCGAATACACATGGGTGTATTTCTTGCACATAAAAAGTGAAACTGCATCTATTTTGATTGATCATATCAAGCAACTAGATAAATTGGTCAAAGATTTTGTGAAGATGATAAGAAGTGATAATGGCACTGAGTTCAAGAATTTGATCATAGAAGAGTTCTGCAAAGACCGTAGAATAAAGCAGGAATTTTCTGCTCCTGGAACTCCACAACAAAATGGAGTTGTTGAAAGAAAGAATAGAACTCTTATTGAAGCTGCACGAACTATGCTTGATGAAGCAAAGATACCAACCTATTTTTGGGCTGAAGCTGTAAAGACTGCTTGTTTCACTCAGAATGCAACACTCATTAACAAGCATGGAAAGACACCATATGAGATGGTGAATAAAAAGAAGCCAAATCTGAAGTATTTTCATGTATTTGGATGCAACTGTTTTGTTCTTTAAGACTCATCCTGAACATCTATCCAAATTTGATCTAAAAGCTGATGAAAGAATTTTTGTTTGATATTAACTTTCCACAAAAGCCTTCGGAGTCTACAATTTAAGAATAAGGGTTGTCATGGAATCTATCAATGCCTCCTTTGATGATAAGTAGATTACTGGACTGGAAGATTTCAATGATCATGATCAGCTGAGGTTTGAAAATGAAGATTTAATTTCTGATACTGTAAATCCTGACAGTGTAAATCCTGATACTGCAAACTCTAATGGATTAAACTCTGATGTTGTTGAAACTGTGGTGACTACGCCAAAGGAAGATGCACCTGTGCAGGGGGAGCATACTGAAGATACAACCACATCTCAAGAAGTATCAGAACCTACAACTGGCTCTTCAAGTTCTGATTCATCAAGTTCTGATGAGCCAAGTTCTGATAAATCTGGAAACTCAAATTCTGAAGGATCCAACTCAGAGAGCATAATTTCAGGGGGAGCATCAGAAAATGTTGATGAAGACAACATGGATCATGGGGGAGCATCCAGTTCTAGAGAAAACCTTCCATCTGCAAGGAAGTGGACTAAATCACATACACTTGACTTAATTATTTGAAATCCTGATGCAGGTGTCAGAACTAGAACAACTACATCAAATGAATGTATTTATAACTATTTTCTTTCTCAGACTGAACCAAAGAAAGTGGAAGAAGCTCTTCATGATGCTGATTGGGTGCAAGCAATGTAGGAAGAGTTAAATGAATTTGAAAGAAACAAAGTCTAGACCCTAGTGCCAAGACCAAAAACAGATCTGTTGTTGGTACAAAGTGGGTGTTCAGAAACAAAACTGATAGTGATGGCATAATTACAAGGAATAAAGCAAGGCTGGTTACAAAAGGATATTCTCAATAGGAGGGAATTGATTATGATGAAACATTTGCACCAGTTGCTATATTGGAAGCCATAAGGATATTTTTGGCTTATGCTGCTCACAAAAAGTTTACTGTCTTACAAATGGATGTGAAAAGTGCTTTTCTTAATGGAGAATTGGAAGAGGAAGTATATGTTGAACAACCTCCGGGCTTTGTAGATTTCAAACTTCCAAATCATGTTTACAGGCTTGATAAAGCACTTTATGGCCTTAAGCAAGCTCCAAGAGCATGGTATGAGACTTTAGCTCAGTTTCTTCTAGAAAGTGGATTCAACAGAGGAACTATTGACAAAACACTGTTCTACCTCAACCAGGGAAAGCACTTACTTTTGGTACAAATATATGTTGATGATATCATTTTTGGTTTTACAAATGACAGACTTTGCAAGAAGTTTGCCAAACTGATGCAGTCAAGATATCAAATGAGTATGATGGGGGAACTTAACGATTTTCTGGGCCTTCAAGTCAAGTAGAATGAAGAAGGCACTTTTATTTGTCAATCCAAGTACACCAGAAATTTGCTGAAAAAATTTGGAATGCAAGATTGTTCAAGTGCATCCACTCCCATAGCCACTGCAACAAAATTGGATAAGGATACTGGTACATCAGTAGACATTACTGATTACAGAGGTATGATTGGCTCCTTACTCTATCTAACTACAAGTAGACCTGATATCATGTATGCTACCTGTCTTTGTGCAAGATTTCAAGCAGATCCAAGAGAACCTCACTTAACAGCTGTGAAAAGAATTTTCAAGTATCTTAAGGGTACAGCTGATCTGGGATTGTGGTATCCTAGAGAATCAGACTTTAAGCTAATAGGTTACTCAGATGCAGATTTTGCAGGATACAAAATTGACATGAAAAGCACAAGTGGAAGCTGCCAATTTCTTGGAGGTAGATTAGTTTCTTGGTTTAGCAAGAAATAAAATTCAATTTCCACATCAACTGCAGAAGTAGAGTACATTGTTGCAGGAAGCTGTTGTGCACAAATTCTTTGGATGAAGAATCAGTTACTGGATTATGGGTTGACATATTTTAAAATCCCTATTTACTGTGATAATCAAAGTGTTATTGCTATGACAGGTAATACAGTTCAACACTCAATGACAAAGCACATCAGCATTAGGTACCACTTCATAAGGGAACATGTGGATGAAGGTACAGTGGAATTGCACTTTGTTCCAACAGATCAACAACTAGCAGATATCTTCACAAAACCACTGTGTGAAGCTACTTTTACAAGATTGGTAAATGAACTTGGAATGATTTCAGGTTCTTTCTCTAAATCTGCTTAGTTTATGTTCTGATACATTAGACTTTATGATCAGTATTTACAGATATTACTATCTTTGTGTATTCTGTGCTTAAATTGAAAATTGCTTAAGTACTGGTTGTTGTCTGATGTGAATTTCTAAACTCTGATAGTGATATGAATATTTCTGTGACTATTCAATCCAATGAGGATAAATGTGCTAGATGCTAACCTAGTAGTCTTCAATATACTAAAGTCCCATGTTTGAAGTAATTGTTTATGTGGAAATCACTTAACACAAGCAAATTCTGATATTGAGCTTAGTTAAGTTTACTTTTTGTATCTTATTACTAAGTCAAAAACTAGAATAGTGCTTCTTATCTGTTAAGTTCTGATGTTAGTAAATCTGGTGAATGTACTAAGTGCTGATAAGCCTCACTTATTAAAAGAAAAAAAAAATAAAAATCAGGTACTCCTTTGAGATCTAGAGTAAAAATGTGGAAGGGACGACCCAAGTGCATTGCTGGTATTAAGTAATATGCATTAGAAAAGCAAAATAAAAATTTTATTGGTGACTTTTCACACTCTGTGATTACTGGAGAAATACTCTGATAATAGCATAAATTCTGATAAGCAGTCGTAACTCACTTACACTGAGAAGCCACTGTAAAATGGAATTTCAAAAGATGCATAAAATAAGCACAAAACAGTTGAAGTGGACTCATGCATGAACTCATTCTAAAGTAGACCTCAGAATACTAACAGATTTTGAGCAAAGTTCTTAGTTATGCCTTATTTCTAAGATATACTGAAGTGAATCAGACTTTAATCTTTATCTGATATTTAGCTTACTGCACACACATACACTCCATATGAATGATGAAAATTACTGTGGTGATAAATGTTATTTTAGATGAATAGGTAAAGTGTCAGTTGCATAAATTCTGAGGACAAGTTATGCTGGAAGTTCTGATGATTAAGTTCTGAAGAAACGAAATCACAATTTATGTAAAGAATTACAGAAATAGGCATTCACCTTTCGAGTTAAGGAATCATGTTCTGATGACTGATAAGTTCTGATATAAGTCTAAGTTCTGATATTAAATCCTGATTCTTTACTTGACTTATTTGTGGTTAAAATCTGAAGCAGTCAAATTTAAAATCAGAATATGTTTGGGTGAGATATTAACAGTTAACATAATTTGGGTTAGTGGTACTCGTAAATGGATAGTAATTTTTACTGGTTTTGTGTGCTCAGTAACTCCTATTTTAAGCTTCCAATGGATGTCATTATTACTCATCAGTCTAGGGAGACGAGGTATCATTATCTTTACCTGTAACTATTTAATATTCCTTGCGTCTCTTGGTATTCTATTGGTTATTTAAACCAATGATTCATTCCAGCCAAAACATTCTTCACTTTCTCACAAACTCACTCTCTCTTCTCATTCATATCAACAAAAATGGCTAAGTTTGGTTGGTTTTACAACTATGGCACTGAAATTGTACATGTTTTTCAAAATAGAATTCCGACTGCATATCCTATCAACAACATTCCTTATAATCTCTGGATTCAATTTCCAGGATCATTAAAAATGACTTATTGATTGTCCAAAGAGATCTACATCTCCGTTATCTTCGTCAGCAAGAACGGATCATCCGTCTTCCAGTGCTCTTCGTCAGCAGCATAAAGAGTTAATCGTTAGGCTTCTTAGACTAGGACTAAAGCTGTTGATGTTAGGCATTTTAGACTAGGGCAATCTTGTAATTTTATGTATGTAGTTTAAGTTTCATGAAATTTATTCACTTGATATATTAATGAAATTTTATTTTTTTGCAAGATTTTGTCTCTGAGTCGTTTGATATTCTGATCAATTTTCAAATCCTGATACTAACCATATTCTGATGACCTTTTTAGCTCTGATACAAATCAACTTCTGATTCTGACGTGGCAGTATTTATTTACTTGGTTTATTTTTGGTCATTCTCTCATTGGTCATATTTTTACAGAATATTGGTAAAGCAGTAATAATCAGTTATTTAGTGGGAACAGTTTGTTTTTAAATTTAAAATAAAAATGAACATCCTTGATTAATGGGATTACTTGGTAAGTGGAACGGTTTTTCTCCTTGAAAAACTGCATGTGATAAGTAATGATTACTGAATACCTGTGCCCATTAATTATCTTTTACTGCTGCATGTCTGACAGGTGTCTCAAACGGCTATTTTTTTTACCGTGTATAAGTAAAAGAGAGAAAAGATTGTAAAATCTTTTATTCACTTTCATAATTTATCTCTCTCTTGTTACTCTTATTCTCTCTCACAAATACTGGCGATTTATCATACAGACATTTTATCAAACACCTTACAGGCAACCTAATTTCTCAATTATTTCTCATGGCACCCAAGGATTTGATTGTAGATGGAGCCAAGTTTGTACCTAACAACTATGCTGCAATCTTGAACAAGGCTAAAGCTCCATCTGATTTGAACTTTGTGCAAGATCTTCTAGCAAATAGTGAGATTGGGTATGCTTTGACCCAACATCAAGCCATTTCAAGCCAACAAGTTCTGACATTCTGGCAGACTGGGCATTTTGATAATGGTGGTGCTACTGGTACTCCAAGCATTATTTTTCAAAAGTGAATGATGTTGAGCATGTGGTTACTCCTGGAGCAGTTCGTAAAGCTCTCCACTTACCAGAAGGCTGTACTTTTTCAATAGTGGAGGAACCTGTCCTACAGCAGTTCATGGCCAGTTTGGGTTATGAGGGCAGTTTGGGAAAGCTTGGACAATTGAAAAGAGCAAAAATCAGGAAGGAATGGAACTTTTTCTTCGATTATATCACTAAGGCATTCGCCAATAAGTGCTCCAACTTTGATGCCATTCCAATTATGAGTCAGCACATCGGGTATGCTCTTATTCATCAAACTCACTTTGATTTTACAAGTGTTGTGCTAGGTTTCATAGGGGATAGGATGACAGAAGATAGGAATGTTGTGTACTTTGCTAGATTATGTCAGCTTATATATAATTTCTGTTGTGCTGATGAACCCCAACACACCACTGATTTAATTTCACCTTTTAAACTTGCAAAACGGGCTTTTAATGATTTGTTAAATGCTGGCATAAAGAAATAAGTGGTTAGACCCTTACAGATACCCCAGTCTGTAAAACAGATTCTGGTAAATGCCGATCCTCACGCCTACAGGTCTGTTTACCCTGATATTCAACCCACCAGCACATCCCAGCCACCACAACAACCATCAGAACCTACCACACTTACACCTCAAACTTCTCAACCTCAACCTACTCAACCCTCAATCAGAACATATTTCAAACCTTCACAGTCATCTCAACCTTCATCATCAACACATATTGTGAGGCCTTCATCTTCAAAGCCCAAGAGGACAAAGTCTATACCTCAGACATAACAGAAGAGAAGGAGGATTGTCTGAGAGATGAGTCAGACAGTGAGGAACAGGTTCCAGTGTCAGAACCTGTTTTCAAAGAAGCTGAGAAGGTATCTTCTCAGAAGGATACTGGAATTGGGGGTTCTAAGCTTCTCAAAAGGCTTAGAAGGATGTATTCTGATGAAACTCCCAAGGTATCTCCACCTTCAAAGAGATACAAGAAACAAAGAGCTCACAGGGACAGGGCTAAGCCAGTTTCAGAGGATGAAGAAGCAGTAGCTAAGGAAGGAGATCAGGAATCTCTGATCTCAAAGGAGCAAATTGCTGAAGCTACTGCATCTACATCATCATTGTCACCAATTCAGGATACAACTCAAGACAGAGTATCTACACCTCATGTATCTCCTGTAATTTATCCAGTACCTACTGAAGACCCAGGCACAAGTGCTGAGATTGATATTCAAAACCTGATTGTGCCTGAGGTTCTGTACTTAGAAGCTCCACTAGCTCCAATCACTCCACCACCAACACCACTTCTTGATGCTGATTTTCATCCAGAATTGCCTACAACACCTTCTCTGCATCTAGATACTGAAGATCAGATTTTAGGTGAGCATCAGAATATGGTTGTTGATCAGAACTTAGTTGGAGATCAGCACTTAGAGGATGATACTAAAGCCTCAATAGCCTCTTATACTGTTCTTTCATCAGAGGATGCTGATGATGTTGACTCTGTAAGTTCTGATGCTGCAAATGTTGATGATACTGGTAATGCTACTACAAATGTAGATGCTGATGCAGCTGGTCCTTCTGGACATACACCTCTACAAGCTCCTTTAAAAGCTGAACTAGTTAAAAAGTTTGTTGGAGGAGATGCACCAGTACCTTGGAGTGATACTCATCAAGGATAGGAGTGGATTAAAGAATGGAACTCAGTTAGCTTTGTTCCTTCTGAAAAGATTCTTGCTGAGCACTTGGAAAAAGATGATGAGATGCTAGTCAATGATGATTTCAAGACACAGCTAAGAGTTACTGCACTTAGTACAAGGCACCTTCAAGGTCAAAAATTTGTAACTCAGGCCAAGGTGGACAAGATTCAAGAATCCTTAAATCAGCAAGATACAGTTGTCAAGCTGGACAAGAAAATATTTTACAAACCTACCTTTGACAAAATTGCCTACATTGAGAAAACCCAAGAGAATCAACAGTCTCAGATTGATGAAATTTTGAAAAATCAAGCTTCTCATCAAAATCAACTCAATGAGATCCAATCCTCAGTGGAATTGCTTGTCTCTCTTCTAATACCCGCTGATGCCAAAAAGGGGGAGAAAGTAATTAAGTCCAAATGCAAACCTATCAAGACACTGAAGGGAAAGGATGATGGAAAAGATGACCCGGGAAAATCTGGAATGGGTGGAGGTCATGGTCAAGGTAAAGGTCTTTCATCAAGCAGAACTGAAACTACAAGTCAAAGAACAAATTCTGATACATGGTCAAGGTAAAGGTCTTTCATCAAGTAGAACTGGAACTACAAGTCAAAGAACAAGTTCTGATACTGGAAGAAGAATAGCTTCTGATACTGGTAAAAGGATAAGTTCTGATGAACATCTGGAACTTGATGAGGAGATCTCAAGACAGTTATTTCTGAAAGAAAATCCGGGAATGGACTTTGAAAGTCTAAAGGAAGAAGAAGCTAGACTTAAGTTAGAAAAAGTCAACTCCAAATCTGAAGCTTTTGTTATTAAAAAGAAAATTCCTAAGGCTAAAGGCATTGTGATAAAAGAAAGGGTAAATCCTGAGGTAACCAAGGCCAAATCGCAAATGCAGATAGATCCAAGGTCCAAGGGCAAAGAAAAAGTTGGTGAACCTATAAAGGTTTATGTGCCTCCTATGGGTGAAGAAATATCTATTGAAGATGCTAATCTTACTCTGGTTTCAAAGAAGATTTCTCAAACAACCTCTGACATGGCTCAAGTTGTTCAGAGTCAAGATATAGTAAGTTCTGATATAACACTGAAGCAAGCAACCTCTGACATAGCTCAAGTTAGCTTGATATCAGAAGATAAGTTCAAGGAAACCTCTGATATTGCTCATGTTAAATCCTCAAGGTTACTCCTACCAGGATTCACTAAAGCCAAACAAACTCAATCTTTGAAGACTGCAACAAGTGGTTTTGAAGCAAGAGTGGTTAGAGGAAAGGAAGCAAGAGATAAATCTGAATTAGGTAGTGCTGATGAAAGAAGAGTACAAAACACAACCAATGATCCAACTTCCCTAAGTGAACCAAGTGTTGGAGCAACTCCTGAAAGATTGAATCAGCTTGAATCTGTACAGATGGTTTATCATACCTTCTTGAAAGAACACATCTTGTTATATTTCATGACAGATGGAAGGGTTTACCACATAAGGGAGAATGCTATACCACTGAAGTATTTTAAGGAATTAGAACATGTTCTATTCTTACTTCAAGTGAAGAACAGGTTAACAGAAAGTGCTGCAAATTATTTGAAGACTCAAATTCAGAGACAGAAGAAGCTTTATTCTGTAAAGTCTGACAGCACATACTGTCCCAAGTACAGAGATCACAAGGGTGATATTATTAAGATGAAGCCTAACTCTGCTAAGATTATAACTACCTTTCTGGGTTATAAGGCTGTGGAATTCAATTTTGAGTCTAATAAGGCATATTTGATGAGACTGGATCAGGACATAAGGAAATCCAGAATAAATGATCTCAGGGCTGCTATCTTTCTAACTGGTGAAGATACAGTTGAATTGAAAAATGCTAAAAGGAGGATGATTGATGAACTTAAATATGCTGAGGGATGTTTGTTAAAGAACTATCTCAGAACAACTCCTGATATCAAAGAGATCAGTAATTGAAGCCAAGTCAAGATCTACAACTGCTCAAATTCTGATGTGTATACAGACGGAAGCTGTTATCACAAGTTAAAGTTGGTAAAGCTTTAAGGACTATAAGTTTAGTTAACTAGTCAAATTCTCATGCATTTGTACTTAATGTTTTTGACATCATCAAATATCTGTTAAACTTGTATATTATACTAATTTACAAGTTGGGGGAGATTGTTAGATATATTTGATAATGTCATGTCTAATGTGATTTGTGTTTAGTTTTTCAGATCTTACTTAAACAGGACAAATCAGTACTTAACTGGAAATCAGCACTTATACTGAAGTCAGAACTTAAGTGGTCAGAACTTAAGTTATCAGGAGATATTTATCAGGAGATAATATCAGGACTTAAGGAGACTTTCAGATAAGGAAGGCGGTTGATTGAAAGGAAAGAAGATCAAGATAAACGCAAGAATAGATATGCATGAAGAAGGAATTCTATGAAGAATAGAATACTTGAAAGAAAAGATAACTGATTGATATATTTTAGGAAGCAGAATTATATTCCATATCAATTAGCGATTATCTTGTAACTGTATAGTATATAAACACAGGCATAGGGTTTACACTATAGGTGTTATCATTATCGAGAATAATATTCATTGTAACCCTAGCAGCTCTCGTGATATTTGTTCATCACTGAGAGAGGACAGTTCCAGATTGTAAAAAAGTTTATTTTATTGAATAAAGTTTGTTTTCTGTTACTTGAGTTCTTTAATCCGATTTGATTGTGCTAAACACTGTATTCAACCCCCTTCTACAGTGTGTGTGACCTAACAAAAATTACATAATATTTCTGGATGTTACATACATCAACCTCATTTCATGATCCGTATATATAAAAAAATTAGTAATATATATTTAGAAAGATGATCGAATAAAAAGGTACCTTAAAATGAAAATTAAAAATTAATTTGTGTCATTGAACTAATATAATCTAATGGCGTAATAGAAAATTAAAATACACTCTCCCACAACAAAATTCCTGACAATCCCCTCCATTTCTAATTTATTTTTCCTACAATATGTGATTTTTTTTTAAATCTGACTCCATTGTATATTTCTTCATCACCTAATAATAAATTTGCATGCTAGTATATTTTGATGTTATTCAAAAAAATATTTTAGTTTCTAATTTTTATTAAAAAGAGGGTATGACCCTATTTATTTATGTAGCTCTCGCATTAACAAAAGATCAATGGTAGCTTTGCTATATTTTTGAAATTTATCTACTTTATTGATGTGAAACTTTCATACTACATTATATGTTATTCTTGCATTTATTAATATTGAATATTAATAATTGGTGCATAAAAGATTATCTCAAATTTTTTAAATCTATATAGCATACCTTAATTAAAAGTTAAATTAGAAATTTTACTATAATGTACATATAATTTTAATTTAAAAAATAAGAAGTTACAAAGTTTTCCTATAATTCCTGGGGAGAATAGACATGAAAATATAACTTCTAAGTTCTAATAAGTGTTATACCATAAAAGAGAAACGTGTAACTTATCGGATCTTTAAGGAAATGGGTTGGGCCACTACCGAAGAAGAAGAAGGACGAGCTTCAGAGCCTAGGGTGCCTCTTATAGGGCTCACCCTATATGGGGGTCATTTACGATGACTATTGACGACTAGAAGTTATAACGATGATTGGTGAAGTTGTAGATGAAGGTGTACGATAACCATCACGACGAGAGATTACAACGACCATAGTGGAGAAAGTGTGCGACGACCGCTAGATACCACGACGGTTGCTATAGTAGAAGACGACAAAGAAGCGAAAGTATTGATGAAGAGTCTATGAATGATGATTTTAAGACAATTAAAAAAGAGAGAAATGATCAAGAAATGAAGAACGGCTCGGAATCTAGGGAAATGTCCCCGGACCCTCTTAGGGGGTGTTCCGTGCTATACAGCCACACGGGGTGACCGCTCCGCAAAACAAGTGGAATAACAAGGAAAAATTAGAAGAAAGGAATGCTCGAGCCCATGATAAAGGGATCTTCGGCCCAACCAAGCTTATGCATGGGATTGTTCTTGACATCAAAGCTAGATTGGGAGCTTCTAAATGGTTTAATTCAGTCATTTGTAATAGGCCTGACCTAGATACAATTGTTTGTTTATAACTGTCTTGTTTTGTTGCTTGTTGGTGTTAATTTCTATCTCCAATCTTCCTTAGATTGGTTATAGATAGTCATGTCGATGGCATGTCATAGATAGCAGGGTGAATCCTTTGTATATTCCTTTTTTCTCTATCTATAAAATACATTTAGCAAAAATACAAGGAAGCATTAGCGAGGAGGTTGCTCCCAAAACTAAATTGGGAAGTGAACAAAGCATAAAAATAATACAAGATAAGAGAAGGAGCCCCCGAAAGAACTCTCCATGCTTAGGGCGCGCCCTAGACATGGGGGAGGACTACGGAGGACTTTAATTCTTCATAGGGCACGCCCTGTGAAGAAAAAAGGGTCCTCCGGGAGCCCGTCTTCCCGAAAAACATATTGAAGGCTTCGCTCTGTAGTTTTGCGGGTTATCCTCATAGGGGAACGGTTGTAAACATCTAGTGTGTGTGCTTTGGGAGCTCTGTCTCTGTATTCAGCGGATTATCCTCAACGGGAGACTCTGGGGTTATCTCGCACTTTGCACTTCTGTGCTTGGGATCTCTTATCCTGTAGTCTGCTGGATTATTCTTACTGGGGGCAAGGATGCACTTTGATATTCGCGGTAAGTAATGACTACACATGCGGTTACGATCGACGGAAGTAGCGGTAGCGGATAGGGATATCTGCCAGTTGGGGAGTTTCCTTGTCCGTGAAGTCCTGAAGTCGTAAACGAGCCTTAGACCTTTGTGACTAGGACACATTATCGGGCACTTCCAAAGAAAATTAATGTTCGAGTTATAATAGGAAGTTGATTCGATAACTCATATTCGGCCACAGAATGAGAAGCCAAGTCAATCTAGGTTTCTTGTTCCCTAAGAACTGCGTCCGGTTTGATCCTCTATAAAAGGAGGTACGTAGGCATATTGTGAGGGCACATTTTTGAGAGCTCTGAGAAGGCAAACATAAACCCTAGCAATCCCAGCCGTTTCTTGAGCCAAATCAACGCACTTTGGTATTTCTTCAATCATCGATCACCGCTGTAGATCTTGATTCTGGCCGCGAACCTCAAATCTTTGTTAACCAAATTCCTTCGTTAACAATTTGGCGCTAGAAGGAGGGGATTAAATTAAATCGAATCTTAGGAGGAAAAGATGTCCAATAATGGTGGAAACTCTCGCAACAACGGCTACAACTCTGATGAAGATGAATGTTACACACAAGATCAACATGAAGATGGACGCTATAAGCAAAATTAACATAAAGATGGACACTTCAAGCAACATGGATATGGATGATTCAAGAAACACGGGAACGATCGCTTTAAGCGACATGATGATGAACACCTTAAACGGAAAACTAACGATAATTCTAAGAGACATGATAAAGAACGCCTTAGACGGAAAACTAACGATTGCTTTGAGCGACATGATGATGAAAGCCTTGAACGACAGACTAACGATCGCTTTAAGTGTAACAACCAAGAATTTATGACTGTTTTGTATTATATTAAATGAGTATTATGTGATTTACGATATTATAAATTATGATTGATCATAAAATATTATCTGTTATGTGCTATATGTGTTCTGTGTGGTTCGGGTTATTTTTCGGGTATTTTATTACGTGTTAAATGGATTTATATTAAAAGTTATACTATCTAGGTCTCGTTTTAATAGTTGATACTACGTATAGAGCAATTGGTCTTATTTTGCATAATATGGCGTATACCATATTGATTTTTCGAACATCTAGTTAATTTAAAAAGTATTTCATTTCATAAAAAATGATTTTTCCATTTTTCCAGGCACCTACCGGGACGTCAAAGCCCACAAAAATCGTATTTTTATTTTTATAAAATTTTAGGACTAACAAATATTCAATATATTTGCATTTTTGGATTATTCATAATTTTTGGGAAATTTTGACATAATTTTTGTATTTATTGAATTAAAAATTATTCCCCATTAATTATAAATTTTGGGCCAGTTTATTTTAATTAAATAATATGATCAGACCCTAAATAATTTTGGGGGTATTATTTTTATAAGTATAAATATATTTAATTATTATTTAATTATATAAAAATCAGAAAATATATATTAAAAATTTTGAAAATTCTCTGAAAATTAGGGTTAGGGTTTGATTTGTGTTCTTGAAATCAGATCATGATTTTTGCTTGATCTGGAAAGCAAAGTAGGTGATGTTTGTAACCAAATCGAAGCTCTCGAGGAGCTCCACAAGATTACATCACCAAATCATTTCAAAAATTGAAGGTATAAAATTCAAATCCGATTTTTAGCGTTTATGGTTCGAATTGGGGGTTTTTTATTCTGGGATTATTTGTGTGTTTTGATGATATGTATAGCTTTCTAAGGCAATTTATTTGTATATTTAAATGTATCAAATAATGCCCAGAAGTTATGAATCGAGTTCTTGGATTTGACCTAAATTTTGAATCAATTTTTTGTTGTTATTGTTGATTAGTTGTTAATATGAATATAGGGGTTTGATTGTATATACTATAAGCTTTGATTTGAGAGCTGAATTTCATTTAGAATTGAAGGATTTCGTTATTTGGTCGGAACTTCGCCGGATTTTAGCTCGGTTTTTGCCTGAGAATCAACGAGGATAGTTGATTGTTGTTTTTGAGTAAGTATGGGTGTTGCTGGGTCGATTTGGGATCGAAAGGGGCTAATTTTGTCGTGGTTGGAGTCGTTTAAACTCACCGGAGGTTCGCCGAAAACCGGAAGAACTCACCGGTTTCTGGAAAACGTTTCCACATTCCGGCATGTTCTTCGCTTGGTTCCGGTCACCCTCCCCTTTTTTCCACCGTTCGATCTGTTTTTCTGGTTCAACTATTCTGATTTCTTGTTTTTGAGTTTAATTTCTTAAAATAAATTCAAAAATCATATTTTAATTCCAAAATTAATCCAAAATTTAATTTAGTTAATTAGTTTAAATAATTAACTAAATTATTTTAATTCCAGGAAATTATTTTCTTTAATTTTTTTCAAAAATATAAATTTAATTTAATTATTTATAATTTATTTTAATTAATTATTTATGGATTTAATTAATTATTTAATTTATTTAATTATTTAATTTTATCTATAAATAGTTAAATAAAATTTAAATGTATTCGTATATTTAAATGTATCAAACGATACCTAGAAGTTATGAATCGAGTTCTTGGATTTTGCATAAATTTTGATTCAATTTTTTGTTTTTATTGTTGATTAGTTGTTAATATGAATATAGGGGTTTGATTGTATATACTATAAGCTTTGATTTGAGAGCTGAATTTTATTTAGAATTGAAGGATTTCGTTATTTGGCCGGAACTTCACCGGATTTTAGCTCGGTTTTTGCCTGAGATTCAACGAGGATAGTTGATTGTTATTTCTGAGTAAGTATGGGTGTTGCTGGGTCGATTTGGGATCGAATGGGGCTAATTGTGTCGTGGTTGGAGTCGTTTAAAACTCACCGGAGGTTCGCCGAAAACCACAAGAACTCGACGGTTTTTGCAAAACGTTTCCACATTCCGGCATGTTCTTCGCTTGGTTCCAGTCACCCTCCCTTTTTTCCGCCGTTCGATCTGTTTTTCTGGTTCAACTATTCTGATTTCTTGTTTTTGAGTTTAATTTCTTAAAATAAATTCAAAAATCATATTTTAATTCCAAAATTAATCCAAAATTTAATTTAGTTAATTAGTTTAAATAATTAACTACATTATTTTAATTCCAGGAAATTATTTTCTTTATTTTTTTCAAAAATCTAAATTTAATTTAATTATTTATAATTTATTTTAATTAATTATTTATGGATTTAATTAATTATTTAATTTATTTAATTATTTAATTTTATCTATAAATAGTTAAATAAAATGTAATTATTTATAATTAATCCAAATAATGATTTAAAAATAATTTTGAGCTTTTAAAAACTGTACAAAGGTATTTGAAATTTAACTAATATTATTATTAATTGAATTATTCTTATTTTATTCATAATAAATAGACTGTTTGTCCGTTTAATACGAAACGAACGCGTCTAAAGTCAGAAAAATAATTTTCTTTTCTTAAAAATACTTTCGAGACATAAAATCTTTCATTTCGAAAGGTCGCTTGATTTTGTAAACGTGTCCGAGTTGCGTAACTATCAAAATGTCATATTTTGACTCGTTTTCAATTTAAACGAGTCGAGTCGAATGTTTTGACGAACTGAGTTATATGTGATATGAAATATGTGATATGAAATATGTGATACGTGCTTTATATGTTTACGTGTTATGTAAATTGTGTGTCCACATGTCTATTGAACTTTATATGATTAAATGCGATCCTTATCTCCTGTTATCGGGTGGGTAGACGATAAGGATAAACGTATAGAATAGACAATTATATATTGTTTGTTAATTGTAATATTATCTTTTATGATAGATACAGCTAGTTCGAGGCATTCAATCCAGACAATGATAGTAAAAGTAAAGCATGATTATGTGTGGTAAATGAGACGAGTGGATACAGAATAGAGGTGAACATAGAATGATGATTGAAAGGTAGAAAGCGGATCAATTGAGGCAAGTATTTCTTCCTTATTCTAAATTCGGAATAGTTAAATGTTTTTATATTTCGTTGCAATGAATCTTAATCATGCAAGTATCCTTTATTATTATTTTATTATTATTATTGATTGATCTCTTGAGCAAGTACCTATTATTCTGGGTTATTTGTGAACCCTGAATCATGATGTTTTGAAATTAAAATGATTTAACATCAAAATAATCTAAAGACTGGATGGTTATGATAAGGGCCAGGGATGGACTGGACCCTATGATTTATCAGGCCATAGTACCTGGGTACCCGATATGAGGTGGGTCTATGCAGATCGGCATAGATTTGCGCTATATTCTGACTGATCAGCGGAGTATAGTGCATATATTGGTTCTAGTATCCAGTCTAATTTATTTTTGATCGTCGTTAATGTTTTGCTTCTTAAAAAGTTGTACGGTTACAAGACCGAATAAATAATTGATTCAGGAGATGAATCAATGAGATGTTCGTTGTTCTTTTATAAAGAAATATGTTTTATGATGGAAGGCTAATAAGGGCCTATATTTTATTAGTTCAACTACTGAAATGAACAGGGATGTTTATAAAATAATTTGAAAATTATTTCCAGTGGTTTATGTTTATAGATATCTAGAAACTAAACTATGATACATGTTGGGCATTTTGGTTCATTCTTGCTTGTTATTCTTTATTCTTTCAGTATAGCATGAGGATGGAAGCAAATAGCTCATGATGGGCAGTAATAAAAGATCCAAGCTGCAGGAAGTTGGAAATGTCAGAGCGAATAAAAAAGAAGTTGGTAAAGAGGTAATAATATTTGAGTTAGTTGTTATACAGTTTAGATGTTTAGATTCTTGTTTCATACAATAACCTGAAAATGATACGGATTTGAGGGGTCATCTGTATATTTATTTTAATATACAGGTTTATATTATATAAAGTTATTTGGTGACACACAATCATGACCCCAGATTTGGGGACTGTTACATTAAGCGGCATGATGATGAACGCCTTGAATGGAAAATTAATGGTCGCTTCAAGATATACGATGATGAACACCTCAAATAGCAGGATGACGCATTCTTTAAGCAATATGAGGATGAACAGCCACCGTTATGCTTCAACAACAATGGTTTATTGGAGCAACTTCATCAGATGGAAGATTCTTTAAAGCACTTCAAGAAAATCTTGGGTCTGAACAAGGGCGATGGAAGTCAACACCGTTCTCAAAGATATCACTCCAAAGAGAAATCAATTGACGATGAACCCAAGACGGTTCAATCCAACGACTTCGAAATTGGAAAAAATCAAGAAGAATCTTCATTTTCTCATTTAAACACTCTTTTGGGTAAGAAATTAAATGATGAAGATTTAAGAATATTGATTATAAAAACATAGATGAATGAAGATAAATTCAGGAAAGATCTCCCTATACGTACCAACATGCTTCCCAAGAAGAGGGAAAGACCCTGCGATGACAAGCATGCTTTTCTATGACAAGATGAAAGAGGCTCCAATTACGGGCAAGGAAATGACTATCGAAGAATTGAAGATACTCAAGAAGGTCTTCAGGAGGAAATTAGTCATAATAAGAGATTCAGGAAGAATCAGAGAAGGCCTAGACGCAGCTGAGGATGGCAAGCTGAACAAAGAACTAATAATACCAAAGTGAAGGATGTTCACAAACTTTGTGAGAGATCTAGTGTATGCACTTGCATGCTTCCTGAGAAAAGGAAGAGACTTTGCGATGACGGATACGTTAAGTGAAGAAGAAGAACAACTTACCGAAAGGCTAAGGGTGTACAATAGTGTAGGACAAAAGTTCAGGAAACTTCAAATCAACGATGATTAAGAAAAAGAAGAGATGGAGAAAACAAGGAAGCCCATTTTCATCAGCCCCTCGGATTGAAAAAGTTCAGGCATACTCAAAGCGTACAAAACAAGAAGGAGGGTGATGTCAAGATAAGATGTGTCAATGTTATCTTTGGAGGACCACACCATATAGACGACGCCCAAAAAGCTACCGATGACCATGCAAAAAAAATGGGAGAATCTCTCTCACTGACGCAAAGAAGGGTTGGAAGTAATACCTTCGGAGAGAGAGAAACAAAATTGTATATGTCATTCTCATTATCACGCTATATTTATAAGAGTTAATATCGTAATAGTGAGTGTTCGCTGAGTATTCATCGATAATGAGAGTTTTGTCAACGTTTTTACTATTACGCATACAAGGGGCTAGGGCTACGAGATAAGGATATGGAGAAAAAAGAAAGTTACGTTTACAGATTCTGTGGGGAGGCAATGAAAGTAAAAGGAACCATTGACCTTCCAATAACCATTAGAAAGAAGCCTTTATTAGCTACGCAGAACATCCAATTCATGGTGATAGCTCAAGATTCGTCATATAATATCCTCCTTGAACGACCCTTCTTAAGAGAGATGCGAGTAATAACCTTTCTCCACCACTTATGCATAAAGTTCCCTACATCTTATGGGACTGGGTGTGCACGGGTACAACAAGAGGATTCTAAGAAATGCTATGAAAGTTCCATCGTCAGATTTCAGAAGAAAAAAGATGTTGATCAAAACAAAGGAGTTAACGCAATACATAACCGGGAAGAAGTGAACAAGGGGAGTGTAGAAACAGAAGATATGGAGTGGGACATGATGTGTTCACAATGGAAGAAGGCGTTGATAAAAATTCAACAAAGGATATGGAAATTCAAAGTAAGATGGAGCACATCTTGATGGAATTGGAAGATCCAAAACAACTACCTTCCCCCAGGAAGGCTCAGGGCGCGCCCGAGGCGCAATAGAAGACCATGGGCATGCCCCGGGTATAGCGACGGTCCCAGGTGCACCCAAGAAGATCAAGAGGGTTTTGACTTTGACCTCGACCCTCGTATTCCAGTTGCAATAGAAAGGACTGGTCCGGAGGAGGATACGATCGAAATCCCGGTCTTTCATGAAGATGAGAGTAGGATATTAAAAATTGGATCGCAACTCAGATCCCTCTTGAAGGAAAAGCTCGTGGAGTTATTAAAAGCTAATCTAGATATATTTGCATGAGCCACATAGATATGGTGGGGATAGACCCGGGAAGTGATGTGTCATCATTTGAATATATACCCCAAAATAAAGGGGGTAAGCCAAAAATGTTTTCCTGTTAGCGGAGAAAGAGCACATACATTAATAGAAGAAGTCGATAGACTGTTAAATGTAAGAATGATAAGAGAATCTTTCTACCTTGAATTTTTATCCAATCTGGTCCTAATAAAGAAACCCAATGAAAAATGGAGAACTTGTGTCGATTTCACTAACTTGAATAAAGCATGTCCTGAGGATAGCTTTCCATTGTCGCGCATTGATCAATTGGTGGATGCTACGACATGTCATGCTCTCCTTAATCTTATGGACACTTATTCCGGATATAATCAAATCCCTATGTATGGTCTAGATCAAGAGCACACCTCTTTCATTACCGATAGAGGATTTTATTGCTACATCGGAGTACCGTTTGGATTGGTCAACGCTGGAGCTACATATCAAAGGTTGTTAAACATGATGTTTAAAGAGCAGATTGGTAAGACCATGGAGGTCTACGTAGATGACATGCTTGTAAAAATAAAAGAAGTCGCGGATCATATCAATTTGGAAGTGTTGTTCAAAATTCTAACAAAATTTAGGATAAAGTTGAACCCCTAAAAGTGTGTTTTTGGCGTGGAATTTGGGAAGTTTCTAGGCTTCATGGTGAACCATAGCGACATTGAAGCAAATCCGGAAAAAATCAAAGCCTTGTTAAACATGAAATCACCAGTATTAATCAAACAAGTTCAAAGTTTTACAGGAAGGATCGCTGCATTAAATAGGTTTATTTCAAAATTTTCGGACAAGTGCAAGGAATTCTTCAAAGCTATAACAGACGAGGGGAAAGACTTTGTGTGGACAAAAGAATGTGCGGAAGCATTCAAGAGAATTAAAGAACATTTAAGTTCCCCGCCTCTCTTAGCTAAACCAATAGATGGTGAAACTTTGATACTTTACTTGGCCGTCTTGAAATATACGATTAGCGATGTACTAGTCTGAGAAGATGAGAAAAAACAACATCTGGTGTATTATGTGAGCAAAAGGTTGGTTCAGAAACACACTACACCGGCATGGAAAATTTGGTATATGCCCTTGTATTAGCCGCAAGAAAAACTTGGCCATATTTTCAAGCTAACAAAATTGAGGTAAGGACAGCTTACCCATTGCGGCAAGTCTGCACAAACCGGAAGCTTCAGGAAGAATGATGAAGTGGACTATCGAGTTAGGACAGTTTGATTTGGATTACAAGCCAAGATCGGCCATTAAGGGGCAAGCGTTGGCAGATTTTATATTGGAGTTCCCTCATGAAGATTTTGATGGACAGAAAGCATTAGTCGTAATAGAGCCATACACTGAAGAATGTCTAGAAAATGAAAAAATCCCTAAATCTTGGTGGAAATTACATATTGATGGAGCTGTTAATAGCAACGGTGTTGGAGCTGGAATAGTATTATAAAATCCCTAAGGGCATCAACTCGTGAGTGTCATACACTTTGTATGGAAGGCTACTAATAACGACACCGAATATGAAGCTTTGATAAGTGGTGTGAGCTAGCTTTAAAAATGAAGATTGCAAATCAAATTATTTGAAACGATTCCATGCTGGTTGTACATCAGGTGAACGGAGAATTTAAAGCTAGAGTACCACAAACAGAGATGAATCTAAGATAGTAATGTCGACGCTTTGGCAAAATGAGAGTTGAGAAGTGAGAGTTTAGAAGATGTCAAGAGGAGAGAATAGTAATGTCAACGCTTTGGCAAAATGGGGCTCTCAAAGGGAAGCAACTATGCTAGGCATCATTCTTTTGGAAATCCAGGAGAAGCCTAGCATCCCGTCTGTGAAGATTATTCAAGTTGATAGATTACTCGTGGAAACTTGGATGACTTCTATATGGGAATACTTGAAGAAAGAAACACTTCCAAATAATAGGATGGAAGCCAGGAGACTCCGATACAAAGTAGCACAATATGTGAAATACGATGATGAGTTATATAAAAAATGTTTTAATCAACCTTTACTGAAGCGTATTACGGGATAAAGTTGTCGTAATATTCTAAGAGAGGTACATGAAGCAATCTGCGGCAACCACTCGGGGGTGGATCACTTGCGGCAAAAGTGTTATGGCAAGGTTACTACTAGCCAACTTTGCGGGAAGATTTGTTTAAATTAAATAAAGCATGTGATAAATGTCAAAGATTTGCAAACTTCTCCAACATATCGACAACTCATCTAACCACTATGGCAAGTCCTTGTCCATTTTCTATGTGGAGGATTGACTTGATTGGAGAACTTCCAAAAGCCAAAGGGGGTGTCAAGTGGCCAATTGTAGCTATGGACTACTTTACCAAGTGGGCAGAAGCTAGGCCCTTGGCGACTATTAAGGCAAAGAAGATAATAGATTTTGTCTACAATTCTATAATATGTCGATTTGGGATTTTGTATAAGTTAGTATCTGACAATGGAAAGCAGTTTTTCAGCAAGGAATTGAATATGTTGTGTGATAACTTGAAGATATAAAAAGATTTATCCGCGATATGTCATCCCCAAAGCAACGGACAGAGAGAAGCTATTAAGAAAATCATCAAGCACACGCTGAAGACTAAATTAAAGGATTGTAAGGGAGATTGGCCGGAGGAGATCCAAGAGGTGTCGTGGTCATATAAATCTACTCATATATCTACTATAAGAGAAACACCCTTCATGCTAACATATGGTTGTGAAGCCATGATACCAGTAGAAGTCAAAATTGGATCTTTCCAGAGAAGCAAATTCCGCTATGAAGATAATGAAGTTACACGACGGATTTAATTACACCTATTGGAAGAAGTTAGAATAGCTTCTCAAGTGAAATTGGTGGCGTATCAACAATGAGTATCCAGGTTCTATAATAAAAAGGTCAAAGTATGGCCATAGAAAGTTGGCGACTTGGTATTGAGAAGGGTCATTCCTAATACGAAAAATAGCTAGCCGGGGAATTTTTGGAGCTAATTGGGAAGGGCCTTATAAAATCCGAGCAGTACTTTGGGAAGGAACATATCATCTCACTGATTTGAACGGAAAGCCTATTCCTCGAGCTTGGAATGCGGAACATCTGTGGAAATATTTCCAGTAAGGCACGACTTCGGCCCCTTTCTTACTTATATGCACTATACGGTTGAACCTCGATGAAGTGATATTCAATAAAGTAATAACCTCGCTAAAATAATATTTTTCTCTGTTCCCAACATAATGGACACAATGTATATTTACTCCCGATAAAGTAATAAACTGGCTGAAGTAATATTTTTTTCTTGGTCCCAACCATATTACTTTAAAGAGGTTTAACTTTAGTTGACTCAAGTAGAGCTTAACCCTAATAGTAGAGTGGCAGCAATAAAATTCCTCCTAGCCTAGGGGGTAGTGCATGTACTATCTCACTCGGCATTAGTTATAGGATATTTACTTTCATTTGTTCCTTTTATTCCCTGACGATAATAGTGTCACTTGGGACTAGTATGAAATTTTACATCAGAGCGCATTATTAGTAAAATTTTGAAGTTTTTTATTTCAGAGTTTTTTATTTCAGAGTTTTTTATTTTGAAGATGTGGAGAACAACTCTTGCATTATGATAAGTTTGAGTTATTTTAATCACAGAAGAAAAGGATTTCTGCTAAGCAAACTGAAAGACATAAAGTTGATGAAGCTGAAAACTTCTTAGGGCGCCACCTAAAGGGGATTCCCCCAGGAGGAAAGGCAAGAAGCTCATGTTATGGGTTGGTTGATCATTTTTTTATCCTAACTTCTCAAAGAATATAAACAACACAAGAAAAATAACCTAAAAGATGGAAAATTAAGAACTCCCAAAGAAAGTCTACCCCTCTTAGGGTGTACCCCTCCTAGGGCGCGCCCTAAGAGGTCTTCCTCCCATAGTGAAATTGCTCAGCTTAAGTTTTTAGAGCTATAAGTTCGTTTATTGTCTTATTCTAGTTTCATATTTCAAGAGTATTAAGAATAGTTCTCGGGCACGCAAGAAGGTGCAAGACCTCCTGAAGGAGCCATGCGCCCCATGAAGGGTATCCTCCCAAGTGGAAAATCTTAAAGTTACATCCATTTTTTTTACAAGTGTGCTTGTTGGTTAGTTTTGGGAAGATGAAAATAATTTAAGGAAAAAGAGAAACGATAACGACAAGGTACACAATATGGAATTTAGATGCAAAATACGAAAAATAAATAGGTTCGTACAAGCTGCAAAGATTTTACAAAGGCCCGCACCTCAAATAAAAGTCATAGTATCATTAAAGTCACAAGAAAATATATATGCAAAAGCGCAGATGTCAAGAGACTAAGAAGCACACCCGTATTCTCGGGGGGTAGACATAAGATAATGTGTACGAGGAGAAACTGTAAAGAAAATAACATCGCACGTAAGAACAACATTGCCCGGGGAAGCAACTCCATCGTGAAGAATAATGACATTGATAATCTCAGTTACGACTCCTACATGCTTTCTGTTGCGACGGAAGAGCGGCGATCGAGTCCTAAGGCAACCCTCTTAGCCGCTACGTCATAAGCATTGTCTCTCTTGAAGTCAGCAACATAGGACAATGTCTCCGCATCAAATGAGCTATAGTCATAGGCAGGATTGCTGGCCAAGAAGGTAGTGAGGAGCATCGCAAAGCCTTTCTTAATACATGTATCGTAGATTTCTTCCTTCTCCCTCTTCCATCCATTTTGCTGATCCTCTCAGAGTTTATTGACCCGAGATCAAAGCTTAATTCTGTCAATAAGGGTCGCATCCCAAGAGTCATGCAAATCATAAATAATCTAACCCTGTTGTTTCAATTCATGCGCATGTTCGGCATGGTAACATCCTTATCCTTTCTCATTTTCCTCACCTCTTCTTCAGCATTAGTAGCACGAGAAATTAGTTTCTCCCGCTCCGTGTCAAGACTGTCAAGATGAGCGCCTTATCCTTAAGAGCTCTGGAAGCATCCTCCAAAAAAGGAATAGAAATTACGCAGCAACTATGACTCTTGCACGATCCCTTTTTATTGTGAAAGACATGCATGTACTATAACAAGACTAGGTCAAATTGACAGCTCTAAGAATTAGTTGTATAATAATCTAAATTTGTATTTTGTATTGTATCACTTGAGTCTGTTAAAATTTAAAAGACTAGACTAGAGTATTTTTCTGTAAACAGTCTCAAGCCTAAGAATAAACTCTGGAAGAATATCAAGAAGATCATGCCTTGGAGAAATTGTGAAGAAGCTTGGAGTTGAATAAATCTATTTTAGGAAAAATGTTCTAAGTTAGAGATATCTACAAGTCACATATCAAGTCATATTGAGAAGTCATTCGAGAACTCCAGAATGACTTATCGAGAAGTCCAAAACAGCTTATAGAGAAGTCTCAAAGATATCGACAAGCCAAATGAAGACATGAAGATTGGAGATATCGACAAGTTATTTATGTATTAGAGAACTCAGAAATATCGACAAGTCAAAATGAAGACATGAAGATTGGAGATAACGAGAAGTCAAATTATCATTAGAGATCTCAGATATATCTACAAGTCAAAATGTATATAGAGATCTATGAGATATCGACAAGTCATTTCTGCATTATAGAATTCAGAGATATTGACAAGTCAAAATGAAGATATGAAGATTGGAGATATCGATAAGTCAATTTTCTCAGTAGAGATCTTAGAGATATCGATAAGTCAATATTCTTATAAAGGTCTCAGAGATATCGACGTCACTTTCACATGCAAAAAATTTGGAGACCTCGACAAGCCAAGTTCACCTATAGTGAACTAAGAGACCTCGACAAGTCAAAACACTTATAGAGAACTAAGAGATCTCGATAAGCCATTATACTCATCGAGATTTTAGTTCTCTATAGATAAAACTGGAGATCTTGGTATGAAGCTCAAGTACAGAATGCAGATAAGTTAAATAGCCAAGATTATCAATCAATAAATGATTTAATCCGTTAGATTGAAAAGTCTACAAAAGCAGCTTGAAGAGTACAAGATCAAATGCCAAGATTAACTGACAAAGGAAGTCACAGATTTACAGGATTCGCAAAGATACACTAAGCCAGAAATGGAAAGCTTTAGACATAACTTAGAGTAGGGTTTAGTACATTCTATTGCATGTTCTGTAAACCTTTGTTTACTAATCTATAAAGTAAACACCGGTCCTTTGCTTTTAAATTGTAACAAACAGATCTAGAATTTCTTGTAACTCTCTCAAGGAAGGAACTGAGTTCTTTACTTACAAAGAACCCAGGATTTGTAGCAAAACACTAGATTAATTTTAATACAAAATTAAGTGAGTTTTGAAATATTGTGTGCATTGTTTATTTTCAGTTAACATAATATTGCTACATTTCTTATCTGTTTTGTTCATCAACTAACAAACATTCAAAAAGCCTTAGAAATATCCAAAACACATCCCCCCTTGTGTTTTATTCATTACCTAACAAGTGGTATCGGAGCAAAATATGAAAGCAAACAGATTAAAGATCTTGGAAGAATGAATACACAAAAAATTCTAGATCACCCTACTCAATCCTATCTAAAAGAAAGCCTATTGTGAAGCATCTTCATGTGTTTGGAAGCAAGTGTTATGTTTCAAAAGACAACTCTGAAAATGTGGGAAAATTTGACTCTAAGATTTTTGAAGCAATTTTTCTGGGATATTCATTGAAGATAACTGCCTACAAAGTCTATGTGCTTGAACAAAAGAAAATTATGGAAAGCACAGATGTCACTTTTGATGATGACAAGTGTCCAGGCTTGGAATGCCTTGATGAAAATAAAGCTGAGGCCCTGAAAATTTGAAAATCTCAACATTGATAGTGATTCTGAAGTTGAAGCTGAAGTCAACACAAATCACTGAATTTATGAAGAGTCAACTGAACAAGTGAATCATGAGAATGGAAACTCATCTCAAACACCTGATTTTGATAGCACAAACTCAGAAGGAGAAAGAGAAGAAGGTTCCGCAAGTCATGCCAATGGTGAAGAAAATGCAGAAAACTCAAGTCAACAAGCTCACACCAGGAAGTGGGATAGGAGTCACGCAAGAGAAGCAATTATGGATGATCCAACTGTTGGAGTGAGGACTAGAAGTGCAACAACAAATGAATGTCTCCATGCATGTTTTTTTCACAAGTTGAGCCCAAGAAACTGAGGAAGCTCTACTTGATCCTGATTGGATATCTTCTATGCAATAGGAGCTAAATCAGTTTGAAAGAAAAAAAAAGTTTGGGAATTAGTTCCTGCACCCAAGAATAGAAGTACAATTGGAAAAAAGTGGGTGTTCAGGAACAAAATGGATGAAAATGGGATTGTCACTAGAAACAAAGCAAGGTTGGTCGCAAAAGGCTACTCACGGAAGGAAGGAATTGACTATGATGAAACTTTTGCTCCAGTTGCAAGACTTGAAGCAATAAGGATCTTTCTTACATTTCCTGCAGACTCAAATTTCAAGGTGTATCAAATAGATGTAAAGAGTGCATACCTTAATGGTGAGTTGGAAGAAGAATTTTGTGTGCAACAGTTGTAGCGACTGGGAATTTCGCGACGTGATTAAGTGAATAAAGTATAATTTAGTATTGTAATTCTGAAATTATGTAATTAAATGAAAGGTTAAATGATTTTTTTGTTCATTGTCGTTATTGTATAATAGTGACCGGGAACGTAAAGAAACACCTTCCAGTTTGATGAGTCAGTTAAGAGATTAAGTTGTGTCATCCGGTCGTCAAGTTGAACGGAACCCGTATTAAAAAGGGATGAAAATATTTTAAAATTGTGAATATGAAAATATATGTGATGATCCTATGTGTTTACATACTGTTTGTTGTGTGCATGCTCGAATTTGAGATCGGTTTTATTTTTAAATATTTTTAAAAGGAATTTAAAGGATTGTATTTATCTTAAAACATTTTTATAAAATTATAAAAATGTGATCAAGGTGCAAAATTTTCTTTATTGCCTTCAAAATAATCCAAGGGACTTTTTAAAAATATAAGTGGGATTTATGTGGATGTTTTGATATTTTGAAATGATTTTATGAAGTTTATTCTTATTATTTGGGGATTTATTTTTAAAATCCATAACTAATAATCTATTAGCTCAAAAATTTATGTAAAAATATGGGGAGAGACCTAAATTCATATTCTTTGACTTAAAAATAGTATTGTTACCATTTTCAGATATATAAAGCCATTCTATTTTATTATTCGGAGTTTACTGGATATTGAGAACAAAAAAGAGGAAAAAGAAATAGAGTTATGAATTGTATGGAGGCAAAAGACCATGGTGCCCCTGCACCATGTCTATATATACCCCCTTTGTTTCTTTCTTTTTTCCCCGGCCTCCACTCACTCACTCTTTCTTTCTTTTCTTTTCTCCCTTTTTCTCTATTCTTCTCAAACACTCTCTCTCTCGGGTGAGTCTCTATCTCTCTCTTCGAACTCCATCTTCCTCTCTTGATTCTTCATGGATCTTGGATGAAAATCAAACACAATTATATGATATACCTTCCTTATACCTTATTTATGTCTAAATATGGTTGCATGTGTGTGTTTTGATGTTGGGAGAAAGAAACCCATTCGGGTTTTTGGTTAATTTGAAGATTGAGTTTGTTTGTTTTTCTGATTTCTAGTTGATTGATGCTTGCATGTTATTGATGGTGATTTTGTTAGTAAAATTGGTGAGGTTTTCGAGTTGGTGGTCGATTATTGGCAACCCCGAACCATTGCCGCCACCGGTGATGGCCTCCGGTGAACCGGTGGTGAATGGTGATGCTAGTCTAAGTTCTATATATTCTGAAAAACTCATTTCAATGGTTGCATGTCACTATTTTTAGAAAACCCGAATAAAACTTTCGGTTTTATATAAAAATTTGGTTTGAGTTGTATGAGAAGCTTGATTTATAAAGTTGTTTATAAATTATTTTTTTTTGAAACTAAGACTAGGGTTATGATTGAAGTATGCATGTTAATTTTGAGTAACTACATGTGGTTTTGGTTGAAAAGCCGAATGGTGCTTCATTATAAAAAGAAAATGGTTCGAATTATTTTGTTGATTTGTTATGGCATAATTAATTTGGATTATGTGATTGAATCGTTAAGATTTAGTCTAGAAAGTATGCATGATATCGTTAACAGGTTGCATGTTGAATTTCTTGGTTTGGTCCTTTTGTTTTTGTTCGGTTTTTGAAGAAAATGACTCGAATTAGTGGTTATTAGCTTGAACTAAAGTTTATGCTTGATTCTGGAACTTGCATGATGATTGTTGTTAGGTTAAATATGGTTCTTGAAGTTGCATATTGGTTTGTTACTTGTATGTCAATTATCAAAAAGGACATACTTGGTATACTTTGTTTTGGGTCGAATTTTGGTAAGCAAAAAGGAGATAAAGTGTTTTTGTGTCGCAATATCTGCATCGATGGTTAATTGCTAAATGTTAAGTATAGTTATGCTATTAAGGGTGTATGAGTATATCGAAATATGTGTTACGTGATTATACTCGAGTTCATAAGTTAAGTAATATCACGAATTGGGGTAATCATTAGGCGTTCTGAGAAACGTCGAGTGTTGAGTAAGTTCATAATTAGGGATTCTGTTTTGGATTGTAGATTGTGATAGCATAGGCATTCGGGAGAGGAAAGGGAAGGATATCTTAGGTGGCAATAGCTCAGTACCCGTTAAGCAGGAAAGCAATTTAAGGTAAGTAACTCTGCCTTCTCTTGTGAATTGATTATAGAGAGGAAATTTTTGATGCCATGATAAAGTAGTGACTTTCTGTGACGACTGGGAATTTCGTGACGATTAAGTGAGTAAAGTATAATTATGTGGTGTAATTATAAATTATGTGATTAAATAAAGGGATAAATGATTTTTGTTGGTTAATTATGTTTATTGTATATTAGTAACTAGGAACGTAAAATGACATGTTCCAGTTTGATGAGTCAGCTTAGGGGATAAGCTGTGTTGTTTGGTCGTCAGATAGAACGGAACCCATCTTACAAGGGATTAAAGTATTTAAATGTGAAATATGTGCTATTGCATGAAATAGGAATGTTTAAGTGAGTATTATATTCCAGTGATGTGTCAGTTGATATAAAGAGAATGATTATGAAGTGTGTCTGAAAATGCTCAGCATCGGGCCGTTAGACAGGACGTGACCCATTACGCGAAAAAGGGGAAATAATAATAAAAAGGGAAATTTTGTCATTGATTATGAGTTGTGATGTTGAATTTATGAGTTTGCCTGTATGTATTCATGACTACGTTATCTGGATGATTTTGAATGATTTTATGGGATTGATTTGATTTAATTAAGGTATATTGAACCTTTATTCATTTTTATAAAATTATTTGAGTATGGTCGAGGCGTGAAGTTTATTTTATTATCTTCAAAATAGTCCCAGAAACTTTACAAAATTGATAAATGGATTTATTTGGCGATCAGTGTATTTTAAAATGATTTTTATTAAGCTATAATCCTATTTTGAGCTCAATCTTGCAAAATCCGTAATAAATCAACCGTTCGCTCAAAAATTATTTTAAAAATATGGCTCAAAAGCTAATTTCAAGATCTATATTCTAAAATTGATATTCATGGCATGTTTATCTTTTCTGATTCAAAAATATATTAATCAAATTCATTTTTGATTATGGATAAAAGGAAATTAAGAATTCAGATTCTTTTTAAATTACCAACTTGCCCTTGCATGCATTTCTCCTCACAACATGAGAGAAGGTTAGATGTGTCATTTCCTACCCCACTATCACCATTCAACTTAAACAAATGACCATAATATCCTTGCATGCATTTTGTGCTAATAATGTGAGAAGGGTACAAGGGTAATTTCTCCTTTCCACTAACTTGTAAGTATAATAGGAGAGAAGTTTGTGAAGGAATTTACGGATGAGCGGAAGCGTGAAATAACATTTATTCCGTAAAAACCATATACCGCACATATAGAAAAACGTATAAAAGGGAAAAACTGAGGAATCGAAATCATACCTCGTGAATCGAAGCTTTATAAAATTGGAGTGCTAGCAGTTGCTCCTCAGTGTGTGAAGCACTCTACCGGTATCCATCAAGAACGATCCTCTTCGATGAACCTTTTATAAAACCGAGCTTTTATAAAATGGAGTTTTTGGGAGAGAGAGAGAGAGAGGAAGAAGATGGAGGCTAGGGTTTTCACAAAAACAAAATTGTGTGTAAAATGAATGAGCCATCCATCTCATTCTATTTATAGGGCTCTCCTAGGGTTTTATAATATATCTTTATATATATTAACCCCCATATTTTATCTTCATAAAATGCTTTAATAATAATTAAAACTATTTTAATCATTATTTCTTTTTCTTAACTATTTAGAAAATAATTCTCTCTCTCAATATTTCATCAAAGAAAATATTCTTTTATGGTGTGACCCTGTAGGTTCAATATTATGCCGGTAGTAGAAATAAATAATAATAAACTTTTATTAATTATTTACATGAATACTAAAATTCACTAAATATAATTAACCGATTAATTATATTTATTCTACATCGTGAGTGATGCTTCTCAACATATCGCGACTATCCGGATAATATGAATTCACTGCTTAGAATATCAAGAACCTGTCAGTGACTAGTTACCGTACAATAAATTCCTTCTACCCTTATAATATCCTGAATAAATACAAGGCATGGATCTCGTGTCAAGCCTATTAAATTTAATCATATGATTTCTTATTCATAATGCAAAGTTCATATTAATGCAAATTAGAAACTCCTTTCTAATTTCATACACTCTGGCCAGAGATTCCAGAACTCGCATATTAAGAATAACATAGGATATTCTCTTCCTATACTGGAAGGGGTAGATCCTCTATTGACGTTAACTATCTCTATACACAAATCCCTATGCCCAAAATAGACCTAATGGATGTCCTTGAGACTAAGGACTAAACCAAAGCACAGTTCATTATATATAAGATACCTTTAACGATCTCAAGTCTAAGGACACTTGTACAACTATCACTCAGTGAATAACTATTGACACATGAGTAATCTCCATTAGTTGTTCAACTTATCGAGTCATGTTCAGTGAACTTATTCCCTAATAAGCACCTACATACTAGCTATAGTGTCACCACACAAATGCCTATGAGAACAGACATCCTCCTGAAGGGAGCAAGCATAGTATGTACCAATCTTTGCGGATTATTAATTACCAGTTAGTAATCCTATGACCAGGAACTATTTAAGTTTAGAGTTATCATCTTTTAGGTCTCACTATTATGATCTCATCATAATCCATAAAAAGCTTTACTCTAAACTATGGTATATCTTATTTAAACACTTAAATAGATAGAGCCCGTAATAAAAACAAAAAAAGTCTTTTATTAATATCAATGAAATCAAAACAGATTACATAAAAGTTATTCCTAAATCCTCATACGTGATTGGACTTAGGACATATCTCTTTCAATCTCCCACTTGTTCTAAAGCCAAACACTCTGGTATCTAATACCCATCTTGTCTTTATGACGATCAAAGTGACTTTCAGAAAGTGGCTTTGTGAGTGGGTCTGCTATGTTGTTATGTGTGTCAACTCTCTTTCAATACAATACAAGAAATGTTACCGCGCTCCCACTAACACTTTTGTAGACACATGGTTCATCTACGTTTTTGATAAAACCAAACTCTTTGATTGTCTCATCAAAACGGATGTTCCATCTACGAGAAGCTTGCTTTAAACCACATATGGTTCGCAGCAGCTTACACACTAGGTTTTCATTTCCCTTGGAAAGAAAACCATCTGGCCATTTGCCAGATCTCATAGTCGTAGTAAGCAGCAATCGCAAGCAAAATCCGAACTGATTTTAACAGGGCTACAGGTAAAAGGTTTCATCAAAGTCAATCCATTGCCTTTGTTTGAATCCTTTTGCCACAAGCCTGGCTTTAAAGGTCTCCACCTGGCCATCTGCTCTAATCTTTCTTTTGTATACCGTATACATAGATTCCATTTCGGATTTTATGGCACTTTGCCATTTCTCTGAGTCAACACTACTCATAGCCTCATTATAGGTCATAGGGTCATCATCATCAATGATTGACAACTCATTGTCATTCTTAATGACAAGGCCATAATACCTCTCAGGTTGGCGAGACACTTTCCCTGACCTACGAATGGGCTGTTCCACAGAAGATTGTTCAGTCTGAACAGGTGTTTCCACTTGATTCGTAGTAGTTTGTGCTTCTTGAACTTCATCAAGTTCAATTTTGCTCCCACCGTTTCCTTCAAGGATAAACTACTTTTCCAAGAAAGTAGCATGTCTGGAGACAAACACCCTATGATCGGTGTAAAAGTAATACCCTAAAGTGTCTTTAGGATATCCCACAAAACTACATTTTACGGATCGAGATTCCAGCTTATCTGGGTCAACTTTCTTGACATAAGCTGGACATACCCAAATCTTAACGTGTTTAAGACTCGGTTTCCTTTCTTTCCATATCTCATATGGAGTTTTAGGGACAGATTTGGAAGGCACCTTATTCAGTAAATATGCTGAGGTTTCCAATGCATAACCCCATAAGAATACTGGAAGATTCGCATAGCTCATCATGGACCGAACCATGTCTAACAAAGTTCGATTTCTCCTTTCAGATACCAATCTGGACGAGTCCACTGGGAGACTATACCCTTTTCTTTTAGATAATCCAGAAACTCTCCATTCAAGTATTCACCACCTCGATCTGATCGAAGAGTTATAATACCATTTTTGGTTTGTTTCTCCACTTCATACTTGTACTCTTTGAACTTTTCAAAGGCATCAGACTTGTGTTTCATCAAACACATATCCGAATCTAGATCTATCATCTATGAAAGTAATGAAGTATGAAAATCCACCTATGGCTTGCGTAGACATTGGTCCTCATACATCTGTGTGTACCAATCCTAGCAAATCTGCAGCCCTCTCTCCATGTCTACTAAATGGAGATTTGATCATTTTACCCAATAGACAAGACTCGCATTTAGTATATGATTCAAAATCAAAAGGGGTCAAGTAACCCTTCCGTATGCAATGTCCGCAGTCTATTTTCACTAATATGACCAAGTCTGCAGTGCCAAAAGAAAGTGAGATTTTCATCATCCCTTTTCTTTTATTAGTTTGTTCAATCTGAAGTAAATTATGTCACATACATACAGACCATTATTTAAAATACCACGTCAATAAAGAATATTATCTCTAAGGATAGAACATTCATTATTCTTAATAATAAAATGAAAAACCATCCAAATCCAATATAGGAATAAAAACAATATTCCTTACAATCGAGGAAACAAAATAACAATTATTTCAAACAATAGTCTTGCCCGTAGGCATATGTAAATGAAATGATCCTACATCTTCAACAGCAACTCTTGCTCCATTTTCCATCAGTAGAATCACCTCCTCTTCCTCAAGAGTCCTACTTCTCCTTAGTCCCTGCAACGAATTGCAGATGTAAGAACCACAGGCGGTATCTAATACCCAAGTAGAAATTTGACTTAATGACATATTCATTTCTATCATGAACATACCTGAATCAGAAGCGGTAATCTCACTCCCCTTCTTCTTCTTCAACTCTGCAAGGTAAACCTTGCAGTTCCTCTTCCAGTGCCCCACCTTGTTACAGTGAAAGCAAACAACTTTGCTCTTGGGGTCTTCAGCTTTTGGTGGAACTGGCTTTTCTTCACCTACTTTCTTCTTCTTGGAAGGGTTCCTCTTCCTTTTCTTAGGATTGGAACCTTCACCAATTAGAAGAACAGAGCTCTTCTTACGGGGGAAATTCGATTCCGTAGTCTTCAACATATTGTGGAGTTCAGCCAGGCTGACATCCAGCTTATTCATGTGAAAGTTCACAACAAACTGCGAAAACGAACCCGGAAGTGATTACAAGACCAAGTCTTGGCTCAGCTCCCCATCCATGGCAAAACCAAGTTGTCCAAGACGTTCAATCAAATTGATCATCTTAAGTACATGGTCATTCACGGATGATCCCTCAGACATCCTACAACCGAACAGCTCCTTCGATATCTCATATCGAGCTGTCCTCCCTGCCACATCATACAACTCTTGTAGATGCATTAGGATAGTGTGAGCATCCATATGCTCATGTTGCTTCTGTAGCTCAATGTTCATGGAAGCTAGCATGATGCATTGAGCAACATTTGCATCATCTATCCACTTACGATACACAACATGTTCATCATTATGTGCATCGTTAGCAGGTTCAGTAGGCTTAGGTGAGTCAAGCACATATTCCAGCTTCTCCACCCTGAGAACAATTCTCAAGTTTCGAAGCCAGTCAGCAAAATTAGGACCAGTCAACTTGTGAACATCTAGTATACTCCGGAGTGATAGTGCAGAAGACATAACGAATATAGTAAATCTGTAAATGATAAACACATAACAACAGTTAGCAAATATTCAATTTTATTTCAAAACACTATATGAATTGGGTCTTTATTCATAAGTGGCTCCCACTAGTTTATCTAATTTATACACCCCCTAAGTGAAAATTAGGCATTCATAATGCTAGTGGGAATAGGGATCCTACATTCCATTACACAACCTCGGCTGTAGCACGAAATGTCATGTGATGTTCAATAGGCAGACAACTCTTGTCAATTACATCTTATGTTATTCCCTAATATAATTTTAGCCTCTTGAATAATTGAGTCACGGCTGTAGCACGACAAACTCAATATTCTAAGTCAAGTCTAACCCAACATTTCGTACAATTGAATCAGTCTCCAACGGCCCACGGCTGTAGCACGTAACGTCCTTTAGATTCTAATTCAATGTACACATCTCTATGTAATAGACAAGTATTTCTTATTTCGAAATCAAAGCCCTCGGTGTAGCACGAAATGACAATGATTTAAAAATAAGAACCACTTTCTATCATGTTGGAAGGCTATGACCGACACAATCCCGTTGTGTCATTGGCCAATTACTACTTGATATTATTTAATTTTAGAAGGATTATATTACGTTACAATCATAATCATATTATAAAGAGATTCTTCCTTTTAAATTAAATATTTCAAATCGATAATCGATAATCAGATGATTCCCAGATCGGGTGGAGCATTGTCAAGAGGCGTCACTTAATAACCCTTTCTTACAGATAGAAATCTGTTATTGACAGAATCATCCTTTCTCTCAAAATTGAAATTTCATATTTAATTACGTATTTCATAAACACAAGAATCTCATGATTGTATTCATAATATTATTGTCAAGGCAAGAAACGATTCATATTCTATATTTTCTAGAGCACGCCTTATATTGATTTAAGTTCACCTAAATCTATCATCGCATGGTAAACACAGGCATATATCTCATATATAAAAATAAATAAACAAGTAAGCATGCAAGTAATATCATGTCACACATTGATATAATGATGTATGGATTTATTATAGCATTTAAAAATAATTAAAACAATTAAAACTTGCCCTTGCATGCATTTCCCCTCACAACATTAGAGAAGGTTAGATGTGTCATTTCCTACCCCACTATCTCCATTCAACTTAACCAAATGACCATACTATCCTTTCATGCATTTTGTGCTAATAATGTGAGAAGGGTACAAGGGTAATTTCTCCTTTCCACTAACTTGTAAGTATAAAAGGAGAGAAGTTTGTGAAGGAATTTACGGATGAGCGGAAGCGTGAAATAACATTTATTCCGTAAAAACCATATACCGCATATATAAAAAAACGTATAAAAGGGAAAAACTGAGGAATCGAAATCATACCTCGTGAATCGAAGCTTTATAAAATTGGAGTGCTAGCAGTTGCTCCTCAGTGTGTGAAGCACTCTACCGGTATCCACCAAGAACGATCCTCTTCGATGAACCTTTTATAAAACCGAGCTTTTATAAAATGGAGTTTTTGGGAGAGAGAGAGAGAGAGGAAGAAGATGGAGGCTAGGGTTTTCACAAAACCAAAATTGTGTGTAAAATGAATGAGCCATCCATCTCATTCTATTTATAGGGCTCTCCTAGGGTTTTATAATATATCTTTATATATATTAACCCCCACATTTTATCTTCATAAAATACTTTAATAATAATTAAAACTATTTTAATCATTATTTCTTTTTCTTAACTATTTAGAAAATAATTCTCTCTCTCATTATTTCATCAAAGAAAATATTCTTTTATGGTGTGACCCTGTAGGTTCAATATTATGCCGGTAGTAGAAATAAATAATAATAAACTTTTATTAATTATTTACATGAATACTAAAATTCACTAAATATAATTAACTGATTAATTATATTTATTCTACATCGTGAGTGATGCTTCTCAACATATCGCGACTATCCGGATAATATGAATTCACTGCTTAGAATATCAAGAACCTGTCAGTGACTAGTTACCGTACAATAAATTCCTTATACCCTTATAATATCCCGAATAAATACAAGGCATGGATCTCGTGTCAAGCCTATCAAATTTAATCATATGATTTCTTATTCATAATGCAAAGTTCATATTAATGCAAATTAGAAAATCCTTTCTAATTTCATACACTCTGGCCAGAGATTCCAGAACGCGCATACTAAGAATAACATAGGATATTCTCTTCCTATACTGGAAGGGGTAGATCCTCTATTGACGTTAATTATCTCTATACACAAATCCCTATGCCCAGAATAGACCTAATGGATGTCCTTGAGACTAAGGACTAAACCAAAGCACAGTTCATTATATATAAGATACCTTTAACGATCTCAAGTCTAAGGACACTTGTACAACTATCACTCAGTGAATAACTATTGACACGTGAGTAATCTCCATTAGTTGTTCAACTTATCGAGTCATGTTCAGTGAACTTATTCCCTAATAAGCACCTACATACTAGCTATAGTGTCACCACACAAATGCCTATGAGAACAGACATCCTCCTGAAGGGAGCAAGCATAGTATGTACCAATCTTTGCGGATTATTAATTACCAGTTAGTAATCCTATGACAAGGAACTATTTAAGTTTAGAGTTATCATCTTTTAGGTCTCACTATTATGATCTCATCATAATCCATAAAAAGCTTTACTCTAAACTATGGTATATCTTATTTAAACACTTAAATAGATAGAGCCCGTAATAAAAATAAAACAAGTCTTTTATTAATATCAATGAAATCAAAACAGATTACATAAAATTTATTCCTAAATCCTCATACGTAATTGGACTTAGGACATATCTCTTTCAGTTTGGTCATTTCCATTTTCATTCTATCTCATCCCTTTCTCTTCCTCTCTTTTCTCTCATCTCAGTTTTCTCTCTTCTCTCCCGAACTCTCCCTCTCGGCTCTCTCTCTCACACACTCTTACTTTCTCTCTCTTACATGCAACAACAAAAACTAGTCCAAATTCAAAGATCTTGTCACCTATAGCCCTCATTTTCGATCTTCTACTCATACACCATTTGCATGTAAGTGTTTGAGTAAGTTTCATAGTTCCATCTCTTTAGTTGTGTTCAAGAAAATATAATTTTTTGATATATGATCATAAGATAGTATAAAGTGATTTTGTGGTTTAAAACTCAAAGAGTAGACCCGTTATGGGCACTCTTAGGTTCGACCACCATCGACCGTGATAAAATGAGAGCCGGTGGATCGTAAAAATGTGATTTGCTAAGTCTTTTAGTATGATCTTGTTATAATATGAATTGCATATCATTAATTTGAGTTCATTTGGTTATAAGCAATTGCTAAGGTTTGAATTTTATTTAAAAATTATGTAGGAAAAATGGTTTTTGATGTGTGATAGCATGAATATATCATTAAGTGGTTGCATGTGAATTTGGTTGTTCTATGTGAGTGTTTGAGTTCGAATTTTTGTAATTTAAAAAGGGGGTTTTGATTTTCAATTAATTTTACAAAAGATTTTGGCTTGAGGATTTCTTTTGATTTCTGTTTTTCTTTGAAGATGATTTAAAGGAATGAGTTTTGGCTTGAACTAAAGTGTGTGAATGGTTTTTGTATTTGCATGTTATTATTTGATTCTTAGATTGTGTTTTTTTTTTGAAAAGGCTGAATGGTTCATGGTTTTTAAAAGGAATTAATTCAAGTTAGTTGATTGATTTGATAGAGAGAGATGTTTGCATGTTGATTTATGTGAACTATTGTGTTTTGTGCTAGAGCCGAATGAGTTAAGGTTGTAAAAGTAATTGAATTGATCATAGGGTTTCACTAGAAGGGTGCATGTAAAGTTATAAAGAATTATTTGGTCTACTTGAATGGTTTGGTTCGAATTATGTGAAGTAAAAGGAAGGATTGACTTGTCTTGATATAAGATTATATAACTGTGGTTAAAACTCAAGGACTATAGGCTATGTGTTATAATTGTGTCGCAATCTGTGATTCGATGCCTATTTGGTTAAGGTATACGAGTATATGGTATATTCGTGTTTTATGAATATGATCGACTATATATGCTCTTAGGGTATTGCGATAATGAGAAATCATTAAACGTTCTGGGAACGTCGAGTGAGAATCTAATTAGGGTTTGATTGTTGGATTGTAGATTCGGAGCATGAAGGCATTCGGTCTAGGAAAGGGAAAGGTGTACTAGGTGGCAGTAGTTCAACCCTTGTAAAATAGGAAAGAAAATTCAGGCAAGTAACTCTGTTTACTTGTATAAATTGTTTATAGAGAGGATATTGTTCATGCCATGATAGAGTATTGAACATTTATAGAACTTGTGAACCTGTTATTGATTCTTGAACTTTGATATTGAATTCTTGTACCATACTTGTTATTGGTTCCTTGAAACACCCTGTTATTGTTCTCGTAATGACTTGATATGCTTATTGTCCAAACCCTTGTAGTAACCCTGTTGATTCATATTCTAATTACTTACTGATTCCTTTGGATACCCTGAATGCTCGTGATCCTTATAAGAATCTTTATCAATTCCCTTGCGTATTTTTGGTTGATCTTTATTTTGTATACCTAATTCTGTAATGATCCTTAGAACTGTTTTGATTCCCTATCTTGTACACCCCATTTATCTTATAATCAAGAACCTTGGTATTGATCTTTGCTTACCTTTGATACGATCACTTTATTTGAATTCTTGAATTGAACTTAAGAATGATTTTCGACTTGAAAGAGTCCGAATGATTTCATATTCTTGGTAATGATAAAATGAAATTAGTAAAACCTTTCTTTTCCAACACAAGGTTTTCCAAATGAATCCTGATGGATTGGATTGAGACGTAAGAGACTAGTGGGACTAGTCTAGTCATATTAAGAGACTAGCGGGGCTAGTCCAATTTAAGGCTGAAATTATGCCATAGGTATCTTAACGACCAGATGGAGATCGGTATGGGCTGACAACCGTATTATTATTATTATGAATTGAAAGCTTACGTAGTCCAATCAAGGGTTCCCTATCACTTTATAAAGGATATTGAATACATTTTTTTAGCAAATTGCTTCTTTGAAAATGAAATGGCTTATAATGTTTTGAAAATAGTTGATTGTGATAATGATTAGCATATAGCTTGTGAACCCTGATTCTTATTCTGATATTTTTATCAATCATATAATTGATTTCCAGAGTTGGATATATTCTTGCTTTCCTGGTGAAAGATCCTTTGAGATCCAAATGTTGATTTGTGATGAATATCGACATTCGCCCTATCTTGAACTTTGATTCCTGAAAACCCAAAGCCTTTCTTTTTCACCTTACCTTTGCCAAAAACAGAAATCTGCCACCTAGAGATTTTTAAAGTAAAATGCCTTAAGGGTCGTAATGGTATATTGTTGATATTGTATCGTAGAACTGTCATATAGTTACTTGCTGAGTTTTATACTCATATGTTTTGCTTTATTCTGACCATGCAAGTTAAGCAAGAGGATGGCCAGACTTAGGCGCACTGCTCATAAGAGCGTACCTAGTGGTCCCTACCGTGTTGTAGGCTTCCAAATGCCAGAGCAGGTAGTACAGGGTATGTTTGTGAGCAAGCGCTTAGTGGATGGTTGTAATGATACAATGGGTTATCTGTCGGTTCCAAGTCAGAATCGATTGTGTAAATTAAATATTATTTTGGTTGTAATTTATATATTATAGTTGGTAGTTGTAATCTTATCTCAAACTTAATCCTTTTAGATCCTGTTAGTAGTTAATCGGGGTTATGCTTATTTATTGTTAGTTTAATATTGTATGGGTCCTCATTTCCTAACCCCGAGATTGAGGGCATCACAAGTTGGTATCAGAGCTACAGGATCTAGTCCCTAAGACAAGTTAGAATAAAAGGGTACTTTTGGTTATATCTATATCGTGAGAGTGTTCGACTCATATAGAGTTGAGTTAGACTATTAGGTATAGTCTAAGTGAAGTGAATAGTTAAAGTAGCAACTAGAGTTAGGGTGTGAGTCAGTTGGAAGTTTTATTTAACCCTAATGTTGTTTCTTGGTTATTGTTTTATGTTTTCCCTCAGGACCCCAGTAGTGGTAGTGATTATGATTCAGAGATTAATTTGATCGGTACCCCAGTGGACCCCATTCCACCCTCTTCAGTGGAGCTTGTGTATGTTAGTTCAGATTCGGAGGAGGATCCATCTGAGAGTAGTGAGATTCATATGCAGATATCACCATAGAGGACCGAGTCAGAGACCCCAGCCCCTGAGCCAGAGTCTGAGATGCCTAAGATTGTGCTTGTTAGTGTTGGTGGCAAGTTAGCCCAGGATCGAGACTTTGTTTACACCCGCATCCCTGAGTTGGGATCTATGGTGGATAGGCTAGCTCGAGAGTCTAGGCAGAGCACTTTAGTTATGGATGATGAGTGGAGAGTCCGAATTAAGATGGTGGAGCGGGTTGCTCGGAAGAGATTGGATGAGGGGTCGTCCACTAGTGATGTTGATGATGAGGCCCGGAGGCTGCATATGATCATTCGATGGATGTTGGTCGTATTGAGAGAGATTCTGGATGATTAGATGATAGTGTTGATCAGGCGGGACATCTGGTGGAGCCCGTAGTTGTTGTGGTTTCTTTTCAGCGCCAGTAGGCTTTGGGATACTTGGTCAGATGTCGTGATCCCTTTTTTCATTTGTTATGTTGTATTTCAGAACTTTGTAGTAGTTGTTAGAAGTTAGGGCTAGATAGGGGATGTTTTCTAGTTTTTCCTCTGTTTAACCCTGCTATATTATTGTACCTTATTTCAGAACTTGTCATAATCAGACTTTTTATCGATGTACCTTTGGCTTGTTGAATCCATCATATATCTTATTTCCTATTGTGGACCTTGGAATCTTTACAACTGATTTGTATACCATATTTCTATACAACCGTGTTTAAAATTTCTTAAAATCGTACCCTGTGCCATGAGAAAACACCAATGATATGAGAAATTATATAGTAATAGGATTGCATGTGCAAAAATTGGGTAAAAATTAAAACCCGCAAAAGTGATTTCGTAGTAAAATGTTGTTATATATATTAATGCCATGCTATCGTATTGCTAAATAATTGCTCAATCAGGTTTGTGAAAAATGGCCAACTCACCAAATCACCAAGAAGAAGAAACTCAAACCCAAGACCAAGAATTGAACCAAGATACCACCATGATGAGCCGACTTGCTCAGCTTTTGCAACAACCCATAGCCCCCAAAATTAGAAACTTTAAACACTTTCAATCCGTTCTCCCCCAGAGTTCTGAGGATTTCCAGACCCGATAAAAGCTCAGTCGTGGTTAAGAGAAATGGAGAAAGCATTTGAGTTAGCAGAATTTAAGGATGAGAAGAAAGCTTAGTGTGCGAGTTATTACCTTAAAGACGAGGCAAGCTTTTGTTGGGAATCTTCGAAGGCTTTGCTTGAAGGAAAGGACTTATCGTGGGAGAAGTTTACTGAGATGTTTCTGGAGAAGTATTTGCCAAGCTATATGCAAGATCAGTTGGAGATGAAGTTTTTGGATCTTAAACAAGAGGATATGACGGTGGAAGAATATAAGTAAAATTTTCAGAGTTATCTAGATTTGTACCTGAGTATGTGAATACGGAGGCGAAGAAGGCCAAAAGGTTCCAACAGGGACTTAGGCCATGGATACGAAGTCAAGTAGCACTGTTGGAGATCAAGAATTATGCGGCCCTGGTGTAGAAGGCGATGATAGTGGAAGGAGAACGTGAAGCTGCAAAAAGAGAAAATGAAAGTAGGAAAAGGAAGTTGAGAGCTCGGAGCAAGAGCAAGGAAATTCGAAGTTTAGAGGGAAGTTTGGAAAGAATGGTGGAGGACAGAACCAAAAGTTTCAGAAGTTCAAACCCGGGAATGGGACTCAAAAGAATCGTTTTCAAAAGGCGGGACAACCGGGAAAGGATAGTAAACCCCAGATTCAAGAATGTAAAGTTTGTGGAAAAAGACACCCGGGAAGATGCAACAAGCTGGGTGTGACCTATTTTAGGTGTAATCAGAATTGCATTATTCGTCGAAGTGCCCAAATGGAGCAAAGAAGTCTGATTTGACCTGTTCAAATATGGAAAAGTGGGCCATATGGCTAGAAACTGCAAGGAGCCTGTTCAAAATGCCAATGTTCTTAGAATTGCTGGACCTCCACTTCCCCAGCACCAACAGCTCAACCCAGAGCTAGAACCTTCAATATGATAATGAAAGATGTTGTGCAAGATGTGGATGTGGTGGCAGGTATGCTCATTATAAACTCAGTAGAAGTAAAAGTGTTAATCGATTCTGGAGCAACTAGATCCTTTACTGCTGAAAGTGTTCTTGATAGATTAAATTGTGTTGCGTGCCCTCTTGAACCCAATTTGATTATAGAGTAGCAAATCAAGAGAGAGTTACTACTAATAGGATTTGTCCAAATTGCGATTTTTTTATAGAAGGTCGACACTTTTCTGCTGACTTAATTCCTTTTAAGTTAGGAGAATTCGACGTTATCATAGGAATGGATTGGTTGTCTAACCACGAGGCGCAAATTGAGTGTAAAAGTAAGAAGGTGAAGTTAAGGACCAAGGATGGTGATGAAGTGATATTCAAGGGGAAAAGACAAGAGAAAAAGTTTTTAACGGCTATTCAGATGAGGAGATTGTTACGTCAAGGATGTGAAGCTTATTTGGCTCATGTCAAAGATATAGAGGAAAAATGTGTAAGGATTGAGGATATTCCAGTAGTAAGAGATTTTCCCGATGTGTTTCCAGATGAATTACCTGGACTACCTCCAGATAGAGAGATCGAGTTTACAATTGATTTGGCTCCTGGAACAGAACCAGTATCAAAAGCTCCCTATCGAATGGCGCCAGTCGAGATGAAGGAGCTAGCAGCGCAGATACAAGAATTATTGAATAAAGGAGTAATACGCCCAAGTGTATCCCCGTGGGGTGCACCGGTGTTATTTATAAAGAGGAAAGATGGAAGTATGAGGTTGTGCATTGATTATCACGAATTGAATAAGTTGACGATTAAGAATAAGTACCATCTACCACGAATCGATGACTTGTTTGATCAGTTAAAATGAGCCACTTATTTTTCCAAGATTGATTTAAGATCTGGGTATCATCAGCTAAAGATTAAAGTGGAAGATATACCCAAGACAGCGTTTCGAACGAGATATGGACACTGTGAGTTTTTGGTAATGCCGTTTAGTTTGATGAACGCGTCAGCTGCATTTATGGATCTTATGAATAGAGTGTTCAAGCAGTACTTGGATAAGTTCGTTATAGTATTCATCGATGATATATTGATATATTCCAAGGCGGAGGAAGATCATATGGAGCATTTGAGAATTTCTTTAGAAATTTTGAGAAGAAAAAAGTTATACCCCAAGTTTTCAAAGTGTGAGTTTTGGCTGAAGGAAGTACAGTTTCTTGGACATGTAGTTAATAGAGAAGGAATTAAAGTACACCCAGCCAAGATAGAAGATGTGATGAATTGGGAAAGACCCAAGACTCCTACGGAGGTCAGAAGTTTTCTAGGATTAGCCAGATACTATAGAAGGTTTATGCAAGATTTCTCTAAGATTGTTGTTCCCTTGACTAAGCTGACAAGGAAGAACGAGAAGTTTGTGTGAACATATAAGTGTGAAGAAAGTTTTCGAAAGTTAAAGAAGAGATTGGTAACCGCCCCAATTTTGGTGTTACCAGATGAAAAAGGAGAGTTTGTGATCTTCAGTGATACTTTATATAAAGGATTGGGATGTGTGTTAATGTAACACGGGAAAGTAATAGCGTATGCGTCAAGGCAGCTAAAGCCACATGAATAAAAGTACCCCACGCATGATTTGGAATTTGCAGCTATTATGTTTGCTCTTAAAATTTGGAGGTATTATTTATATGGAGAAAAGTGTGAGATCAATACGGACCGTAAGAGTTTAAAGTATATTTTCACTCAGAAGGAGTTGAATATGAGACAGAGAAGATGGTTAGAATTGATCAAAGATTACGACTGTACGATAAATTATCATCCTGGAAAGGCGAATGTGGTAGCAGATGCTTTAATCCGCAAGGAAATATTGAATATGTTAACTTCATCAGAGGAATTGATCAAGGATTTTGAAAAGATGGTAATAGAAGTGCAGACTCCAGAATTTGGAGGTGAAGCAATGTATACAATGTCATTTCAACCTGAAATTTTGGAAAAGATCCGATGTTGTCAAGGACAAGTAATGAACCGCGAGAAAGATAAGTTGACAGGAAAGGAAGTTAAAGCTCAAAAGGATGGAAAAGGAATATATCGTGTTAACTCGTGTATTTAGATACCTAACATTGTGGAGTTAAAGCAAGAGATTTTGCACGAAGCACATAACTCAAGATTTTCAATTCACCCTGGAAGTACGAAAATGTACAAAGACTTAAAAGAGAACTATTGGTGGCCAAACATGAAAAAGGAAATCGCGGAATGGATAAGTAAGTGCTATACGTGCCAAAGAGTAAAAGAGGTACATCAGCGACCGAGTGGATTGCTTCAACCACTAGATATACCAGAATGGAAATGGGAACATATCGTGATGGATTTTATGGTAGGATTGCCAAAGACCAAGTCTAATCATGATGCGATTTGGGTGATAGTCGATCGACTGACGAATCACCACATTTCTTGCCGATAAACAAAAAATTTTCATTGGAAATTGGTCAAGTTGTATTTGGAAGAGATAGTGATGCGTCACGGAGTTCCAGTATCTATCGTGTCTGATAGAGATCCGAGATTTAACTCGAGATTTTGGCGACAATTTCATGATCATTTAGGAACTAAGCTGAAAATAAGTACGGCATATCATCCGCAGACCGACGGATAAAGTGAAAGGACGATTCAAATGATCGAGGTATGTTGCGAACCTGTGCAGTGGATTCCAAAGGAAATTGGGACGATCATTTGCCATTGATTGAGTTTTTTTACAACAACAGTTATCACGCGAGTATTGGCATGCCGTCTTATGAAGCGTTGTATGGAAGAAAATGCAGATCCCCTACATATTGGGACAAGGTTGGTGAGCGCAAACTAATTGAGTTAGAACTAGTTCAACAAACGAAAGAGAAAGTGAAAATGATTCGTAAGATATTAATTACTGCTCAAGATCGACAAAAGAAGTACGCGGATCGAGACCGAAAAGATATGTAATTCAAGCCCGGGGATAAAGTGTTGATAAAGATATCTCCCTGGAAAGGTTTATCCCGATTTAGGAAGAAAGAAAAATTGATTCCTAGGTATATTGGACCATTCGAAGTACTTAGACAAGTTGGAAAAGTGGCATACGAATTAGCGTTACCTCCGCAGATGCAACATCTTCATAACGTGTTTCACGTTTCTCTTCTAAAGAAATATAATGTTGATGCAAGGCATGTGATTGAATTAGAACCGGTAGAAATTCAGCAAGATCTGTCATATGTGGAGTAACCGGTGCGAATCTAAGACCGTAAAGAGAAGACGCTCAGAAATAAAATTGTACCTCTAGTAAAAGTGCTGTGGAGAAATCCTAAAGTAGAGGAGTCAACTTGGGAATTAGAGAATGAAATGCTAGAAAAGTATCCCCATCTATTTGCTTAGACTAGATTCTGAGGACAGAATCCTTTTAAGGGGGTAGATTGTGACGACTGGGAATTTCGCGACATGATTAAGTGAGTAAAGTATAATTTTGTGGTGTAATTATAAATTATGTGATTAAATGAAGGGATAAATGATTTTTGTTGGTTAATTGTCTTTATTGTATATTAGTAACTAGGAACGTAAAATGACCCGTTCCAGTTTGACGAGTCAGCTTAGGGGATAAGTTGTGTCGTCGGGCCGTCAAGTAGAACGGAACCCATCTTAAAAGGGATTAAAGTGTTTAAATGTGAAATATGTGCTATTTCATGAAATAGGATTGTTTAATTGAGTATTATATTCCAGTGATGTGTCAGTTGATATAAAGAGAATGATTGTGAAGCGTGTCTGAAAACGCTCAACATCGGGTCGTCAGACAGGACGCGACCCGTTACACGAAAAAGGGGAAATAATAATTAAAAGGGAAATTTTGTGATTGATTATGAGTTGTGATGCATGAATATATGAGTTTTCCTGTCTGTATGCATGACTACGTGATCCGGATGATTTTGAATGATTTTATGGGATTGATTTGATTTAATTAAGGTATATTGAACCTTTATTCATTTTTATAAAATTATTTGAGTATGGTAGAGGCGTGAAGTTTGTTTTATTAATCTTCAAAATAGTCAAAGAGACTTTACAAAAATAATTAATGGATTTATTTGGTGATCGTTGTATTTTAAAATGATTTTTATTAAGCTATAATCTTATTTTGAGCGCAATCTTGTAAAATCCGTAATAAATCAACCGTTCGCTCAAAAATTATTTTAAAAATATGGATAAAAAGCTAATTTCAAGATCTATATTCTAAAAGTGATATTTGTGGCCTGTTTATCTTTTATGATTCAAATATATATTAATCAAATTTATTTTTGATTAAGGATAAAAGGAAATTAAGAATTTAGATTAATTTTAAATTACCAACTTGCCTTTGCATGTATTTCCACTCACAACATGAGAGAAAGTTAGCTGTGTCATTTCCTACCCCACTATCTCCATTCAACTTAACCAAATGACCATACTATCCTTGCATGAATTTTGTGCTAAAAATGTGAGAATGGTACAAGTATAGTTTGTCTTTTCCACTAACTTGTAAGTATAAAAGGAGAGAAGTTTGGTCATTTCCATTTTCATTCTATATCATCCCTTTCTCTTTCTCTCTTTTCTCTCATCTCTCTTTTCTCTCTTCTCTCCTGAACTCTCCCTCTCGGCTCTCTCTCTCACACTCTTCCTTTCTCTCTCTCTTCATGCAACAATAAAAACTAGTCCAAATTTAAAGATCTTGTCATCTATAGCCCTCATTTTCGATCTTTTACTCATACACCATTTGCATATAAGTGTTTGAGTAAGTTTCATAGTTCCATCTCTTTGGTTCTGTTCAAGAAAATGTAATTTTTTGATATATGATCACAAGAGAGTCTAAAGTGATTTTATGGTTTAAAACTCAAATAGGAGACCCGTTATGGGCACTCTTAGGTTCGACCACCACCGGCCGTGATCAAATGAGAGCTGGTGGTTCGTAAAAATGTGATTTGCTAAGTGTTTTAGTATGATCTTGTTATAATATGAATTGCATGTCATTAATTTGAGTTCATTTGGTTATAAGCAATTGCTAAGGTTCGAATTTTCTTTAAAAATTATGTAGGAAAAATGGTTTTTGATGTGTGATAGCATGAATATATCATTAAGTGGTTGCATGTGAATTTGGTTGTTCTAAGTGACTGTTTGAGTTCGAATTTTTGTAATTTAAAAAGGGGGTTTTGATTTTCATTTAATTTTACAAAAGATTTTGGCTTGAGGATTTCTTTTGATTTCTGTTTTCTTTGAAGATGATTTAAAGGAATGAGTTTTGGCTTGAACTAAAGTGTGTGAATGGTTCTTGTATTTGCATGTTATTATTTGATTCTTAGATTGTGTTTTTTTTAAGACCGAATGGTTCATGGTTTCTAAAAGGAATTAATTCAAGTTACTTGATTGATTTGATAGAGAGAGGTGTTTGCATGTTCATTTATGTGAACTATTGTGTTTTATGCTAGAGCCGAATGAGTTAAGGTTGTAAAAGTAATTGAATTGATCCTAGGGTTTCACTAGAAGGGTGCATGTAAAGTTATATTTTGATCAAGATCTTTGGTATTGATCTTTGCTTACCTTTGATACGATCACTTTCTTTGAATTCTTGAATTGAACTTAAGAATGATTTTCGACTTGAAAAAGTCCGAATGATTTCATATTCTTGGTAATGATAAAATGAACTTAGTAAACCTTTCTTTTCCAACACAAGGTTTTCCAAATAAATTCCTGATGGATTGGATTGAGACGTAAGAGACTAGTAGGACTAGTCCATTCGTATTAAGAGACTAGCGGGGCTAGTCCAATTTAAGGCTGAAATTATGCCATAGGTACCTTAACGACCAGATGGAGGTCGGTACGGGCTGATCACCAGTATTATTATTATTATGAATTGAAAGCTGAAGTAGTCCAATCAAAGGTTCCCTATCACTTTATAAAGGATATTGAATACATTGCTTTAGTAAATTGCTTCTTTGAAAATGAAATGGCTTATAATGTTTTGAAAAGAGTTGATTGTGATATTGATTAGCATACAGCTTGTAAACCCTGATTCTTATTCTGACATTGTTATCAATCATATAATTGATTTCCAGAGTTGGATATATTCTTACTTTCCTGGTGAAAGATCCTTTGAGTTCCAAATGTTGATTTGTGATGAATGTCGGTTTTTGCCCTGTCTTGAACTTTGATTCCTGAAAACCTAAAGCCTTTCTTCTTAACCTTTCCTTTGCCAAAAACAGAAATCTTCCACCTCGATATTTTTAAAGTAGAATTCCTTAAGGGCAGTAATGGTATATTGTTGATATTGTATCATAGAACTGTCATATAGTTACTTGTTGAGTTTTATACTCATATGTTTTGCTATGTTCAATCCATGGCAGTTATGCAAGAGGATGGCCAGACTTAGGAGCACTACTCGTAAGAACGTACCTGGTGGTCCCTACCATATTGTAGGCTTCCAGATGCCAGAGCAGATAGTACAGGGTGTGTTTGTGAGCAAGCGCTTAGTGGATGGTTGTAATGATACAATGGGTTATCTATCGGTTCCAAGTCGAAATCGATTGTGTAAATTAAATATTATTTTGGGTTATAATTTATATATTATGGTTTCTAGTTGTAATCTTGTGTCAAACTTAATCCTGTTAGTAGTTAATCGGGGTTATGCTTATTTATTATTAGTTTAATGTTTTGTGGGTCCTTAATTCCTAACCCCGAGATTGAGGGCGTCACACTTTCTATTTCAATTTTGATATACCTTTTATTGATTCAGAGAACCGTGATATTGTTCCTTGTGACAACTTGATATCAAGCCATATTCAACCCTTGATTGTAACCCTGTTGATTTGCACCGTGATTACCTTATTATTTCCTTTGCTATCTTATGATCTCACAAAACCCTAAAAAAACCTGTATGAATTCCCTTGCATAATGTTTTGATCAATCTTGATTCTTTGATAACCTGTGAACCCTGTCATGAGTTAATCTTTGAAACTCTCTTAATTTGGAACTAGTATGTAACACCCCCAAATCCGAGGTCGGGGATCCGGGTTGTCACGATCCATTTCCCTTAATAACACCCAATCTTAATAAACAATCAACTACTCTGTACTGTGACCCCACAATAAACACACACACCACAAGTTATAGTCTCAGAGATGAATATCAAAAAAATAACACGAGTCATTTAATTCCAAAATTATATGCCAATACACCTTAAAAGGGTTTCTGAATAAATTTACATTTCTTTGCCATTATTACAATTGATAAATATACATAAATCTGGTACATCAGAAGTTGAAAGCCTAGCCTATTGGTAGATCCTACCTCCGCTATAACGGCACCAATGCCTACAGGAAACTGCGGAACGTTTCCAAACCGCTTGCGAATCGGGAGCTTGGTCATGTTCATCTTTTCTATCTGTTGTTGTGTGATGAAAGAAGAAAGCAAGGGTGAGCAACAAGCCCACCAAAATAATATGTATACTGATTAACAATATATGAGCATTCTCATAGTACTCATGAAAGTCTTGGTCAAGAGGAAATGATCCAAGTTGATATCTTAACGCAACCAAGTCGCAAAATATTCAGTATATATACATATATACTTTTCACAATCTTTGAAATCCTCTGACATGTATAATATACACAGAGTTCCAGTTTATAACTGTATAAAAATATCGTTGCAAGGTGATCTAATATATCTGACCTTGTCTCAATGTTTTCCAGAAACCTTTGTCATTCATAAGACAATCATTAACTAGATATAAGTTTATAAGATGAAGTTACAAGATACTCCAATATACTTATATCTTTTCCGAATACTACTTGAACTACCACCGTTCAGTGTATAAGTAGTTCATCCCATAGATTAAGCTACAAGACAAAACTTGTATAAAATCAATCTTTAAAATATCATCAAAATAAAATGAAGTTACGAGATACTTCATTTGAGGCAAACATCATTTTGAAAACTGTTCCCTGCCAACACTCCACAATCGCCCAACCGTAGCCTTCCTATCGAAGTGCTCTGGGTAGTGTTGCAGAAATATCCAATTGGATGATGAATTCATTACGGGAGTTTTGTCGCGCCAGAAAGACCACTTACGATGATCAGTCGTAGTAGTACAACCCCACCATTTTCTACATGTAGAAGAGAACCTGTCGGATTTACTTGTCAACCGAACACTGGACTCCTAAGGAATGTACCGTCTTAGCTGAACTTCCAGGCCATTTGGGCCAATATAATAAGGCTGGGCCGGCGCCACTCGACCACTTACGCCACTCCTAGTTCAGATGAAATCCATGACTCTGAAACGTAAAGCTCGTCCCCACTTTCCCCAAGTAGAAACTTGTTGATACGGCTCCACCAAGAAGTCGTATCTAGTCGGAAAGGGAAACTCACCGATATTTCCCAGGAGATGCCTGTTAATGGATTAACTTGTTCCAAAAATTTTACTTCCCGAGTATTGGGTAAGTAATCAAAACTCTTTTATCAAAATAGCAACCTGGTTGCGAATATAAAATATACCACAGAGCCGGATCCCTCAGGTTTTGAGCGAGTATTTAAATCCCCTTTGAAAGGAGGATCTTAATTATAAAATGAGTTTTGGGATCCGCTCTAACTTTTAAAATCATTTTGAAGACTCGCAAAACATTTTTAAGAATGTTTGGAGTAATGCTGATTTAATAAAATAAATCAGTCCCAATATATTAGAAAATATCTGAATATTATTATTTAAATAATATTCCCATAAAGAATAATCTTTATAAAAATAATTGAAGTAGAAGTTGTAAAACTTATACTTGAAATTAATCTTAAATAACCAAAGATGTACTTATACGAAAGTAATATCTTTATTTGAATAATCAAAGGTAAGTTTGATTATCGACACATAATTCTTTAATAAAATAAAGAATATTATTTAGTAAATAAACGGAGTCATAAGTCCTCGAATGATTATTCAAAATAATATTCATTAATAAAATAAACGGGGTCATAAGCCCTCGAATGAATATTCAAAATAATATTCATTAATAAAATAAACGGGGTCATAAGCCCTCGAATGAATATTCAAGATAATATTTATTAATAAAATAAAGTTATCGAATAAACCTTATTCGATTCATAGTTTTGAAAACTATTCATATATATATATATAAATATATATATTATACTCGGGAGCCTCGACTCCCGGTTTTAGAAAAAGTTTACCTTTGGGTCCCCTATGTTGGATTTTAAACGCAGCGGGGGCATGGCAAAACACTTTTACACATATAAAATCCAAATAAAAGCATACAGATCATGAATAAAAATTCGAGGGATCGAATCTAACCTTTAAAAATAATTCGGAGACAACGATCAGAGATCCTTAGCAGTTGCTCCTCAAGTGTGAAGCACTCCACCGGTATCCACCAAGAAAACGATGTTAAGGAGGAGGAAGGAGGTGGAGAGAATTGGGTTTTCCAAACTTTTTGGGTTTTGTGTGGGTTAGAATAAAATTAGGGTCTATAATAGTGTATTTATAGGCAAAATTTTCAGCTAAAATTTTCCCATAAATATTATTATTATTATCCCATTTATTATTCTCATTAATAATTAAAACACCTTTTAATCATTAATCCTTTTTCTAAACACTTTAGAAATAATTCTCTCTCTTGATTTAATTTCCAAAAATTAAATCCTTTAATTAATAATATTAAGAACTTTTCTTAATTAATTTATAATCAATTAAATCTCATTTAATCAATTATTAAATTTGCCAATTAATTATTTATTTCATAAATAAATAATTATTAGCCATTATTAATTAATTCCTCCACCATTAAATCATTCTCTTTTTATGGTGTGACCCTCTAGGTTCAATATTAAACCGGTAGTAGAAATAAATAATAATAAAACTATTTTATCATTATTTATATAAATTCTCTAATTTATTAAATATGATTAATTAATGAATCACATTTATTCTACATCGTGAGGGATACTTCTCAGCATATCGCGACTATCCGGATAATATGAATTCACTGCTTAGAATACCAAGAACCTATGCAGTGAATAGTTACCGTACAATAAACTCCTTCTACCCTATAATGTCCCGATTAAATACAAGGCATGGATCTCGTGTCAAGCCTATCTAATTCAATCACTTGCTTACCATTTACTATGCGTAGTTCTATGCAAATTAGAAACCCCTTTCTAATTTCATTCACTCTGGTCAGAGATTCCTGAACTAGCATAAGTGGATCAGCCTTGAACATTCGCTTCCTTCACTGGAAGGGGTAGATCCTTTATTGATCATACACTATCTTCGTGTACAAATTCCTATACCCAGAAGAGCCCTAATAATTGTCCCTGGAGACTAAGAACTAAACCAAAGCATAGTTCAGTGTACACAAGATGACTATGATGACCTCAAGTCTAAGGATACTTGTACAACTATCATAATGTGAACAACTGCTGACACGTGAGTGAACTCCATCAGTTGTTCAGCTGTGCGAGTCATGTTCAGTGAACTTATTCTATAATAAGCACCTACATACTAGCTATAGTGTCACCACAAAAATGTCTATGAGAACATACATCCTTCATAATGAAGCAAGCATAGTATGTACCGATCTCTGCGGATTATTAATTACCAGTTAGTAATCCTATGACCAGGAACTATTTAAGTTTAGAGTTATCATCTTTTTAGGTCTCACTATTATGATCTCATCATAATCCATAAAAAGCTTTACTCTAAACTATGGTATATCTTATTTAAACACTTAAATAGATAAAGCCCGTAATAAAAACAAAACAAGTCTTTTATTAATATCAATGAAATCAAAACAGATTACATAAAAGTTATTCCTAAATCCTTATACATGATTGGACTTAGGACATATTCCTTTCACCCTATACTAAGGGTATATGTAAATTACCGCTTATCTCTAGCATAGGTATTATCAACTGAATCAACAGATATATGTGTCAAGAATACGAAACAGGCATGCATATATACCATATCACATGCTACAATATATCGCAAGAATTTGCTAATTAACCATCATGCATCTATCGCAAGATAATGAATATACAAATGTATACATCACAACAACAGTATAACGGGTAGAAAACTTGCCTGAGCGACTGGGGGTTACAAATGGCTTGGGACGAGTCTGGTAACCTATAAACAACATATAAGTTAGAATTAAACCAAAGTCACTTATCAATCTATACTTTAACCAATTTAGACTCTAACGCTCGCTTTGCGCTTACTGATTCTCTTAAGTCGCTCGAGTACCCTCGGCTCCACCATTTTTAATAAATCAACCATTACGAGTTTTAAGGCGATTCTTTCGCAAGTGTCTTACCAACTGCCTAATACACTTTACATAATTGTTTTATACTCCAATTAGTCCTTTTAGGTCTTTAACCTATGTTTCAAAGTAAGACGAGGGGTAATGATTCGTTCGCGAAACGTTGTTACTTAAAACAGTCGTTTCTCCTAAACCGTACATCGGAATCAAACGAACTACATATCAAAACGAAACTCGTAACATGAACTATCTAATCATGGCAATGGTCAAAACCTAGCAGTGAGTTCACGGGTCCTAATGTTAAGAACAAAAACAGCCTAAAGTAAATCGGACATTACGACGGCTATGTTTACGCGATTACCCAAATTTAAACCACTCCAAATCATCTCACAATCAACTCACAATCAACATCCCAACCAAACTCCATCCATACTTCATCATAACAGCCCCAACAACTCCACATTATCAATTTATACTATTCTTAAACATGAATTTAAACTACACTTAAGTTCATTAATCAACAATCCAAGAATTACCACTCCAAAAACTTCACAAAACCAACTAATCTCTACATTCACAACAAACAAGCCTCTCATGAATTATAACAACAAAACTAAACCTAATTACTCAAATAAAGTTAGGGTTTGGAGGGGTTATACCTTCCTTGTGAGTGGGAGTAATTAATTAGCTTGGAATCACCCTTGAAAGTCCTTATCCAAGCTTAATCTAAACAAAAATTCAAGAACAAAAATTTTAGTTCTTGAAAAACATTATTCACCATCTTTTTCCATGATTTTTAGGAAGAGATTGTGAAGGAATTTGGAGCTTAGATTCATAGGATAACTATATCTAAGTACAAGGAACCTTGGATAATTACCTCATAATTTAACAATGCTTGGAGCTTGAATTTGGATTTTCTTATCCTTGAAATTGAAGGAAAGCCGAGAGCTTGATGAAGAAAATGGAGTGTTTTGTGTTTTTTGATTTGTTTGCTTGGTTGCTAGCTTTTATTTTTGATTAATTACCTTTTTACCCATGAAAAATTGGGTGGTTATTAATCAACCACACCTCCTTCCCTTATGTCATGCTTATGTCACCTTTCCTATGTCATCTTGTTGGTTTGATGACATCATCATCCCTAACCTCTTTGATTAACTCCCTAATTGTTTGCCTAATGACCGCTGATCTGTTATACGGTTCGCTTAACTTTCGTTTTCGTTTATCATTTGAGGGATCATACCCGGGATCTTATTACTTAGGTTCCCTTAACCTTTCTCAATATATTATATTCCTTTTATGATCCTCTCTTATAATCCTTGAATTTAAATCCTTTTAATCATGTTACCTTATACTAAATTCCTTCGATATCTGGTGGATTTTCGGGAAAAATCAAAGTGTTCGGATTTGGATTCTGACGATCTTTACATACACTTATATACCACATAGAGTACTAATAATATCCCAGAAGATCAATAAAAGAACCCCTACATAGTGTGGCATGAAAAGTTTTCTTATTCAGCATAATCAGCAAAACACTATTCATAAGGGTTTCAAAAATTCTAAAAATTGGGGTTATTACATAGTACACCATGTCTATCATTTGATCCAGTTTCTTAGTATTGATCCCTCTTTATATTTGCTTCATTCACTTTCCTTGAAATCTTAAATTGAACTTAATAATGATTTTTAACTTGAATGAGTCCGAATGATTTCATACTCTTGATAATGCTAAAATGAATTTAGTCAACTTTTTCTACTTCCAACACAAAGGTCTTCAAACGAATTCCTGATGGATTGGATAGAGACGTAAGAGGTTGGTGGGACTAGTCCAGTCACATAAGAGGCTAACGGGGGTAGTCCAATATAAGGCTGAAATAATTCCATAGGTACCATAACGATGAAATGGAGGTCGGTACGGGCTGATCACCTGATACTTAAAAGATAGATATTCCAATCAAGGGTTCATTTATATTCTATAAAGAAGAAAATGTTTACATTCTTTGAGCAGTTTGCTCCTTTTTCTTAAAAATGAAGTAAAATGAAATGGAACAACTCGAGTCTTCATTTTGGTTGTAATGTTGTAAACCCTGTCACTTTACGCTAATGATAAGTTTTAAAGTTTGATTGATTGTTTCCATCTATTGAGAAACAATTTAAAGTCCTGCTAATAGTTCGTGATGAATGTCGACTTTCAACCTATCCTGAGCCTTGATTCTTGAAAGCCCAAACCTTTCTTCATAACCTTTACATAGTCAAAGATAGAGATCTTCTACCTAGAATTTAAAAGTAGAATGCCTCGAATACTGCTAGTGCTAATGTTATTGATTTATAGAATTGTTTATATAGTTACTTGATGAGCTTCTTTGCTCATATATGTTCTTTGATTTAACCATGGCAGTTAAGAAAGAGGATGGCGAGACTTAGGCGCACCGCTCACAAGAGCGTTCCTGGGGGTCCCTACCGTGTCGTAGGTTTCCAGATACTAGAGCAGGTAGCTGTTGTGTGTGTGAGCAAGCGTGTTAGTTGGAAGAGCTATTGTAGTATTATCAGATACAATGGGTTATCTGTCGGTTCCATGCCGGAATCGAATGAATTTGAATTTATTATTATTTTGGGTTGTAATATATTTAATCTGGTTGGTAGTTGTAATCTTATCACAAACTTAATCCTATTTAGATCATGTTATTATTTAATCGGGGTTTATTATATCTGTTTTATTGTGTTAATTTATTGGTGTGTGGGTCCTCCTTTCCTAACCCCGAGATTGAGCGCGTCACAAGTTGGTATCAGAGCTACAGGATCTAGTCCCTGAGACAAGTTAGGATAAAAGGGTATTTGGGTGTATATATATATATATATATATATATATATATATTATGGGAGTGTTTCGACTCATATAGAGTTGAGGTAGACTATTAGGTATAGTCTAAGTAAAGTGATTAGGTCAAGGTAGTAACTAGAGTTAGGGTGTGCAGTTAGTTGAAGTCTTATTTAACCTTAATGCTATTTCTTGGTTGTTGTTTTTGATTTATCTCAGGACCCTAGTAGTGGTAGAGATTCAAATTCTGAGCATAGTTTGCATGGTTCCTGAAAGAGATGTGTCCTAAGTCCAATCATGTATGATGATTTAGGAATAACTTTTATGTAATCTGTTTTGATTTCATTGATATTAATAAAAGACTTGTTTTGGTTTTATTGCGGGCTTTATCTATTTAAATGTTTAAATAAGATATACCACAGTTTAGAGTAAAGCTTTTCATGGATTGTAATGAGATCATAATAATGAGACCTAAAAGATGATAACTCTAAACTTAAATAGTTCCTGGTCGTAGGATTACTAACTGGTAATTAATAATCCGTAAAGATCGGTACATACTATGATTGCTTCATTATGAAGGATGTCTGTTCTCATAGACATTTATGTGGTGACACTATAGCTAGTATGTAGGTGCTTATTATATAATAAATTCACTGAACATGACTCACACAGCTGAACAACTGATGGAGTTCACTCACGTATCAGCAGTTGTTCACATAGTGATAGTTGTACAAGTATCCTTAGACTTGAGGTCATCATAGTAATCTTGTGTACACTGAACTATGCTTTGGTTTAGTTCTTAGTCTCAAGGGACAATTATAAGGGCTCTACTCGGTATAGGAATTTGTACACGAAGATAGTGTATGATCAATAAAGGATCTACCCCTTCTAGTGAAGGAAGAGAATGTTCAATGCTGATCCACTTATGTTAGTTCAGGAATCTCTGGCCAGAGTGAATGAAATTAGAAAGGAGTTTCTAATTTACATTAAATAGAACTAAGCATAGTGAATGGGAAAGCAAGTGATTAAATAATATAGGCTTGACACAAGTTCCATGCCTTGTATTTAATCGTGACATTGCAGGGTAGAAGGAATTAATTGTACGGTAACTATTCGCTGAACAGGTTCTTGGTATTCTAAGCAGTGAATTCGTATTATCCGGATAGTCGCGATATGCTGAGAAGTATCCCTCACGATGTAGAATAAATATGATTAATTGATTAATCATATTTAATGAATTAGAGAATTTATATAAATAATGATAAAATAATTTTATTATTATTTATTTCTACTACCGGCTTAATATTGAACCTACAGGGTCACACCATAAAAGAGAATGATTTAATGGTGGAGGAATTAATGAATAATGGCTGATAATTATTTATTTATGAAATAAATCATTAATTGGAAAATTTAATAATTGATTAAATGAGATTTAATTGATTATAAATTAATTAAGAAAAGTTCTTAATATTATTAATTAAGAATTTAATTTTTAGAAATTAAATCAAGTGAGAGAATTATTTCTAAAGAGTTTAGAAAAAGGATTAATAATTAAAAGGTGTTTTAATTATTAATGAGAATAATAAAGGGTTAATAATATTAATATTTTATGGGAAAATTTTCAGCTGAAAATTTTGCCTATAAATATACTATTATAAACCCTATTTTTGCCTCAACTAAAAAGATTTACAAAACCCTAATTCTCTCCATCTCCTCCTCCTTCATTACATCGTTTTCTTGGTGGATACCGGTGGAGTGCTTCACACTTGAGGAGCAGCTGCGAAGGATCTCCGTTCATCATTTTTGGATCGCCATTAAAGACATCCATCTTTCCATTAACGTAAAGCTTTTGACGACTCATCTGTAAGGCGTTTGACGTCATTTACTGCCCGTAAACAGTGATTCTTGTTTTTCTGATTTTTCTGATTTTTGTCATATTTTCTTTTTATGATTAGATCATGGATAATATGATATGTTAAGATCAGATTATGTGTTTTAACATGCTTTTATGTGTTGTATGAGCATGGTGGATGGTTATGGCCTTTCGACCTTAGTGTAATGGTTTTGGTTTTGGTTTTAAATACGACTTGCATGTCGTCAATCTTTGTAATCATAAATCTCGAATATAACTCGAGTTATTCTTGTAAGTTCATTAGATTAGTTTTACTTTCAATCATGTAATGTAATTGAAGACTCAAGAAGGCTATCCAATGGAGGTGATACAAAGAAGAAGACGAGGCATACAAGAAGTCTAAACAAAGAAGAAGACTTATGTAATAAGTAGTTGTATTTATTTTCATCACCATATTAGATTGACCTTGATTTTTATCATGAGCTTGATAAAGATCACATAGGATGGGGCCATAACCAAACACATTTACTTTATTGCACTTTACATTTACTTGTTTATTTAATTTTATATATGAGATATATGCCTATGTTTACCATGCGATGATAGATTTAGGTGAACTTAAATCAATATAAGGCGTGCTCTAGAAAATCTAGAATAGGAATCGTTTCTTGCCTTAACAATAAATATTATGAATACGATCATGAAATTCTTGTGTTTATGAAACACGTAATTGAATATGAATTTTCAATATTGAGAGAAAGGATGATTCTGTCAACAACAGATTTCTATCTGTAAGAAAGGATTATTAAGTGACGCCTCTTGACAATGCTCCACCCGATCTGGGAATCATCTGATTATCGATTATTGATTTGAAATATTTAATTTCAAAGGAAGAATCTCTTTATAATATGATTATGATTGTAGCGTAATATAATTCCTCTAAAATTAAATAATATCAAGTAGTAATTGGCCAATGACACAACGGGCTTGTGTCGGTCATAGCCTTCCAACATGGTAGAAAGTGGTTCTTATTTTTAAATCATTGTCGTTTCATGCTACAGCCGAGGGCTTTGATTTCGAAATAAGAAATACTTGTCTATTACATAGAGATGTGTACATTGAATTAGAATCTAAAGGTCGGTACGTGCTACAGCCGTGGGCCATTGGAGACTGATTCAATTGTACGAAATGTTAGGTTAGACTTGACTTAGAATATTGAGTTTGTCGTTGCACAGCCGTGACTCAATTATTCAAGAGGCTAAACTTATATTAGGGAATAACATAAGATGTAATTGACAAGAGTTGTCTGCCTATTGAACATCACATGACGTTTCGTGCCACAGCCGAGGTTATGTGATGGAATGTAGGATCCCTATTCCCACTAGCATTATGAATGCTTAATTTTCACTTAGGGGGTTGAAAAAAATTAGATAAACTAGTGGGAGACACTTATAAATAAAGACCCGATTCATATAGTGTTTTGAAATGAAATTGAATATTTGCTAAGTATTGTTATGTGTTTATCATTTACAGATTTACTATATTCGTCATGTCTTTTGCACTATCACTCTGGAGCATACTAGATGTTCACAAGTTGACTGGTCCTAATTTAGCTGTTTGTTTTCACTGTAACAAGTTGGGGCACTGGAAGAGGTGCAAGGTTTACCTTGCAGAATTGAAGAAGAAGGGTAGTGAGACTACCGCTTCTGATTCAGGCATGTTCATGATCGAAGTTAATATGTCACTAGGTCAAATTTCTACTTTGGTATTAGATACCGCCTGTGGTTCTCATATTTGCAATTCGTTGCAAGGACTAAAGGGAAGTAGGACTCTTAAAAAAGATGAGGTGATTCTACGTATGGGCAATGGAGCAAGGGTTGCGGCCATATCTGTAGGATCATTTAGTTTACATATACCTACGGGCAAGACTATTATTTTGAGTAATTATTATTACGTTCCCTCTATTGTGAGGAATATTGTTTCTAATCCTATGTTGGATGTGGATGGTTTTTCATTTATTATTAAGAATAAAGAATGTTCTACCCTTAGAGATAATGTTCTTTTTGGACGTGGCATTTTAAATAATGGTATGTATGTATGTGACGTAGAGCATGATTTACTTCAGATTGAACAAACTAATAAAAGAAAATAAGATGATGAAAATCTGACCTATTTATGGCACTGTAGGCTTGGTCATATTAGTGAAAATAGACTGCGGACATTGCATAAGGAAGGGTTACTTGACACCTTTGATTTTGAATCATATCCTACATGTGAGTCTTGTCTATTGGGTAAAATGACCAAATCTCCATTTAGTGGACATGGAGAGAGGGCTGCAGATTTTCTAGGATTGGTACACACAGATGTATGTAGACCAATGTCTACGCAAGCCATGGGTGGATTTTCGTACTTCATTACTTTCATAGATGATAGATCTAGATTCGGATATGTGTATTTGATGAAACACAAGTCTGAAGCCTTTGAAAAGTTCAAAAAATTTAAATATGAAGTGGAGAAACAAACCAAACACAATATTATAACTCTTCGATCAGATCGAGGTGGTGAATACTTGAATGGAGAGTTTCTAGATTATCTCAAAAAAATGGTATAGTCTCCCAATGGACTCCTCCATATACTCCACAGTTAAATGGGGTATCTGAAAGGAGAAATCGAACTTTGTTAGACATGGTTCGGTCCATGATGAGCTATGCGAATCTTTCAGTATTCCTATGGGGTTATGCATTGGAAACCTCAGCATATTTACTGAATAAGGTGCCTTCCAAATCTGTTCCTCAAACACCATATGAGATATGGAAAGAAAGGAAACTGAGTCTTAAACACGTTAAGATTTGGGGATGTCCAGCTTATGTGAAGAAAGTTGACCTAGATAAGCTGGAATCTCAATCTGTAAAATGTAATTTTGTGGGATATCCTAAAGAGACTTTAGGGTATTACTTTTACACCGATCATCGGGTGTTTGTCTCCAGATATGCTACCTTCTAGGAAAAGCAGTTTATCCTTGAAGGAAACAGTGGGAGCAAAATTGAACTTGATGAAGTTCAAGAAGCACAAACTACTACGGATCAAGTGGAAACACCTGTTCAGACTGAACAACCTTCTGTGGAATAGCCCATTCGTAGGTCAGGGAGAATGTCTCGCCAACCTGAGAGGTATTATGGCCTTGTCATTAAGAATGACAATGAGTTGTCAATCATTGATGATGACGACCCTGTGACCTATAATGAGGCTATGAGTAGTGTTGACTCAGAGAAATGGCATAGTGCCATGAAATACGAAATGGAAACTATGTATACCAACCAAGTATGGACTCTGGTTGAGGCGCCTGAAGGTGTTAAGCCTATTGGGTGCAAGTGGGTATATAAAAGAAAGATTGGAGCAGATGGCCAGGTGGAGACCTATAAGGCCAAACTCGTGGCAAAAGGATTCAAAAAAAGGCAAGGGATTGACTTTGATAAAACTTTTTCGTCTGTAGCCCTGTTAAAATCAATTCGGATTTTGCTTGCGATTGCTGCTTACTACGATTATGAGATCTGACAAATGGGCGTGAAAACGGCCTTCCTCAATGGGGAACTTGAGGAGGAAGTGTATATGACACAGCCAGAGGGTTTTCTTTCCAAGGGAAATGAACACCTAGTGTGTAAGCTGCTGCAAACCATATATGGTTTAAGGCAAGCTTCTCATAGATGGAAAATCCGTTTTGATGAGACAATCAAAGAGTTTGGTTTTATCAAAAAAACTTAGATGAACCATGTGTCTACAAAAAGGTTAGTGGGTGCGCGGTAACATTTCTTGTATTGTATTGAAAGAGGAGACATCAAGAGAGTTGACAAAAATAACAATGTAGCAGACCCAGTCACAAAGCCACTTTCTCAAAGTCACTTTGATTGTCATAAAGACAAGATGGGTATTAAATACCAGAGTGATTGGCTTTAGTACAAGTGGGAGATTGAAAGAGATGTGTCCTAAGTCCAATCATGTATGATAATTTAGGAATAACTTTTATGTAATCTGTTTTGATTTAATTGATATTAATAAAAGACTTGATTTGATTTTATTGCGGGATTTATCTATTTAAATGTTTAAATAAGATATACCACAGTTTAGAGTAAAGCTTTTTATGGATTGTGATGAGATCATAATAATGAGACCTAAAAGATTGTAACTCTAAACTTAAATAGTTCATGGTCGTAGGATTACTAACTGGTAATTAATAATCCGCAAAGATCGGTACATACTATGCTTGCTTCATTATGAAGGATGTCTATTCTCATAGACATTTGTGTGGTGACATTATAGCTAGTATGTAGGTGCTTATTATAGAATAAGTTTATTGAACATGACTCACACAGCTGAACAACTAATGGAGTTCACTCACGTGTCAGCAGTTGTTCACATAGTGATAGTTGTACAAGTATCTTTAGACTTGAGGTCATCATAGTCATCTTGTGTACACTGAACTATGCTTTGGTTTAGTTCTTAGTCTCAAGGGATAATTATAAGGGCTCTACTGGGTATAGGAATTTGTACACGAAGATAATGTATGATCAATAAAGGATCTACCCCTTCCAGTAAAGGAAGAGAATGTTCAATGATGATCCAGTTATGTTAGTTCAGGAATCTCTGGCCAGAGTGAATGAAATTAGAAAGGAGTTTCTAATTTACATTAAATAGAATTAAGCATAGTGAATGGGAAAGCAAGTGATTAAATAAGATAGGCTTGACACAAGTTCCATGCCTTGTATTTAATCGTGACATTGCAGGGTAGACGGAATTAATTGTACGGTAACTATTCACTGAATAGGTTCTTGGTATTCTAAGCAGTGAATTCATATTATCCGGATAGTCGCGATATGCTGAGAAGTATCCCTCACGATGTAGAATAAATATGATTAATTAATTACTCATATTTAATGAATTAGAGAATTTATATAAGTAATGATAAAATAATTTTATTATTATTTATTTCTACTACCGGCTTAATATTGAACCTACAGGGTCACACCATAAAAGAGAATGATTTAATGGTGGAGGAATTAATTAATAATGGCTGATAATTATTTATTTATGAAATACATAATTAATTGGCAAATTTAATAATTGATTAAATGAGATTTAATTGATTATAAATTAATTAAGAAAAGTTATTAATATTATTAATTAAGAATTTAATTTTTGGAAATTAAATCAAGTGAGAGAATTATTTCTAAAGAGTTTAGAAAAAGGATTAATAATTAAAAGGTGTTTTAATTATTAATGAGAATAATAAATGGTTAATAATATTAATATTTTATGGAAAAAATTTCAGCTGAAAATTTTGCCTATAAATATACTATTATAAACCCTATTTTTGCCTCAACCAAAAAGATTTACCAAACCCTAATTCTCTCCATCTCCTCCTCCTTCATTACATCGTTTTCTTGGTGGATACCGGTGGAGTGCTTCACACTTGAGGAGCAGCTGCGAAGGATCTCCGTTCATCGTTTTTGGATCGCCATTAAAGACCTCCATCTTTCCATTAACGTAAAGCTTCTTAAGGTAAACATATTGAATTACGAATTAAATATTATTTTTCGCATGGATCCTGCGGAGGGTTTCGGTTTTTTTAAGATTTAAATTTACGTTTCGTTGCGTTTATGTACTAAAACCCCTTCAGTTCCCCGGTGGACTCTATTCCACCCCATTCAGTGGAGAACCTGTATGTTAGTTCAGACCCTGAGGAGGATCCATCTAAGAGCAGTAAGGCCCATATGCATGTTTCTCCCCTGAGACCAGATTCGGAGACCCCAGCCCCTGAGCGAGAGTCTGTTATGCCTGTGTGCGTGCCTGTCAGTGTTGGTGGCAAGTTGGCCCAGGATCGAGATTTTGTTTACTCCCCTATTCCTGAGTTGGGAGCTTTGATGGATAGACTAGCTTGTGAGTCTAGGCAGCAGACGTCGGTGCTGAAGGATGAGTAGAGAGTTCGTATTCAGATGGTGGAGTAGGTTGCCCGGAGGAGGTTAGATGAAGGAGCGCCTTCTAATGATGCTGATGCTGAGGCCCGGAGGGTGCATAAGATCATTTATTGGATGCTGACAGTGTTGAGGGAGATTCTTGATGGTTAGTGTGGTTGTGAGATCAAACGGGACATGTGGTGGAGCCCGTAGTTGTTATGGTTTTTTTTCAGCGCCGGTAGGCTTTGGGATACTTGGTCAGATGTCGGGATCCCAAAATTCAATCTACTCCAATTCTAAATCCTCGAACTTCAATGATATCCAACTTGAATTTTAGGTGAAACCTGGAATATTAAAAGGATGAGTTATACAGCCAAGCAAGAAAACAATTGATCCAACTAGTAGGCCAAGTAACACATACACATATAACAAAATATGATAATCTATATAATACGATATACGAAACAAACACTTTCGATACACTTTCATATTCTTATTCTTATTTGATACACATAATCACATAACACATAAAAAACAATAATTCAAAACCCATAATCCATACCAAGACCACTACAACCCGGTGATAACGGTCCTAAATTTTCATAAAAACTGTCACTACAATCCGGTGACTATGGTCCTAAGTTCTTATTCGATATTTTCACAAACCATGGCATAAATTAGAGATCCAAAATTATCGTTAGATCACAACACATATACGACAATACATATACTATAACACATAGGACTTTCAAATATATGATCACTTAGCCCAAGTTTTGATAATCAAATATACACGCATAGTACATAATTTTGAAAACACTAGTAAGATCGATCGAAAACTTACCTCAAAACCTGAACAAATCTGAATTTACTCTTTCTCAGCCACTAAACGACATTTTCTTGAAAAACACGAAGCACAAAAGTTGTATCGAACGAAAAGACCTTTCCGAAAAGTCCAGAATCAACGAATTCTGACTTACGATAAATTTTCTATGAATTTTACAAGACTGCTGAATTTTATGAATAAAGGCCTACGAATTTTAATAATTAAAAAAAGAGGAAGATGAATATGATGTATTTATAACCATACAAAACCCTATATCTTAACCTATAAGTTATCTATATAGGATATCATTCAAATTTTAGGCTCATTAGTCTAATTCAATTTTAAATTCTAGTCCTTGTCTAATTTTAATACTTTTTTATTCCATTATTCTATTAACAATCTAATTCTAAAAATTACGGGATATTACAAAATGGTACCATTGAGCTTATTTTTGTTCCAACGGAAAAATAATTGGCTGACATTTTTACTAAACCTTTGGATGAAGCAACTTTCACTAGACTTGTAGGTGAAATTGGAATGCTAAATTCTTCATCCTAAAGGCAAGAACTCAGCTAATGTTTTACAGCAGATTAATTTCTAGTAAATCAAAATTAATTCGATTTAATTGGAAATTAACTGGAATATGAGTTATACATATTTAAGAAATCTTTGTATATTTATTTTTCAAAATTCAAGATATTGCTTGGAATTTTTCAATTCTAAGAAAACTGTCTAAGTGTTGATTTACATTTTCAATATGTGAGATTAGCACTAGACAGAGTCAAAAAGAACAAAAGTATTTAGAGAACTGATTTTTCGGTAAGTTTAATTGACTTCTCGACAAGCCATTTTAAGACTTCTCGAGTGAGTTCTTGATAAGTCATTTTTCTGACTTCTCGAAGGACTTCTCGACAGGATTTATTATGACTTATCGATAAGTCATTGTAGAGTTCTCTATAAGTTTTAACTCATAGAGTTCTCTACAAGTGTAATTTTTAAACTTATCAATAACTCAGAACTGAGATAATTTAATTTAATAAATTATTTTGGTAAAATACTTTTGACAAAATCATTCTGACTTTATTTTGATTTATTCAAATAAAAAATGGAAACAATTCAGTCCATTTAGGACAAACTGAGTATTTATTTGACATCTCGACAAGTCATTTTCTAGTTCTCGATAAGAGTCAGGAAAATGACATATCGATATGTATCTATTCTCTCAATATGACTTCATGATAAGTAAATTCCAAACATCCAATTTTAGTTCTCGATAAGTCATTTACCTTTTACTATAAATACCCAGACATCTCGACATTCTCCTCTTTACGCCTTCGATATCTCTAAGTGACCTGATTTTTCCAATTTTCAATCGATCACTCTCGTTTCAAACTCTTTCTCTTTAATTTCTTTTAGCCACTCAATTTTACTCCTCTATAATGGCACTAAACAATGTTAGAGCTGCTATCCCCAAGGATGGAACCAACTATCTTGCTTTCACAGATGCTAATCAAGCTTCTGACAGTTTCAAGGGGTTTGTTCAATTTTTGTCTGAGTCCTATCTTGCAAGAGCTCTAACTGCTAACCCAATCCTTTACTTAGATGTTCTACATAAATTCTGGACAACAATTGTAGTGATGAAAGTTGTCCATGAATACTCTGTGTCTATGGTGGTGAACTGCTCTACTGGAGGCCAACGGGTGGAGTTTAATGAGAAGGATATGAATCAAGCTTTGGGCATTCCAACTGAGAATGTGGTGGATGTTCCCACACAGGATGAGCTAGCTTAGTTCCTGGACTTCATCAACTATAGTGAAAGAATCAACCTGGCTAGCCTGAATAGGAAGTACCTAAGGAGGGAATGGTCCTTTTTTTTGATTCTATCATAAGGGCTTTTACTTGCAGGAAGACAGGATATGACAACATATCAAGTGTAGTCCAGAAGCTGGTGTTCTCCATAGCCCACAACAGACACATGAATGTTGGTCTATTGATCCTGGAAGAACTAAGCACCAGGCTAACAATGTCCCTGGCTACAAGAGGTAAGGAAATTTTCTTTCCTAGATTTATAATGTCTGTTTTAAATCATAAAGTACATGACATTCACATGGTTAATAGTATAGATAACACTAAAACAGGCAATTGTAAGCAAGTATCCAAAGTTCTATTTGGTTCACTTCTTACTAAGAATAAGGTACCTGTAAGTCTTAAACTCACTCCATTTATAATAGAGAGGTTCAGGACTTACCCTTACCCTATGCCTGAAATAAGATCTAATGTTGATTCTAGTACATCAATGGCTTCTCCCTGTAGAAATACAAACACAGGACAACCAACAGGGGCCTTCCCAAGCTAAAACAATTCTTTTTATACCACTAGAAGCTAGGAAACCAACCATTTCATCCTCTCAAAAGGGTGAAGTGAGTAAAAAGAAGAGAAGGCAAGCACCCTTAGCAGTAATAAATGAGAGTGGTGAGGACCAAACAGAACTACAATCACCCTTGGTCAAGAAAACAAAAAAACTGAAACAAACTGAGCTGGCCACTCAAGCCTCCTCTGCATCCTCCCAAAAGGATGTAGTTGTAAAACAGGGAAGTAAATAGACTCTGGAGGCATTCTCTCAATATGATGTCTTTATTGAACAAAGCATCCACATTAATGCACCCTGTACAGAGTCGGCACCATCATTTGAACAAATTCAAGTATATGAAAGGAGAAATAAGGAAGGCACACACAAAGAGAGCACATCTCTTAAAGCTCCATCATTCATTCAGAGGGAGCTACCAAAACTCAACTCTGAAATTCAAACTCTAATTTCTCAAATTTCTTCTTCATATAATGAAGCACTTGAATCTGATTCTCAAGTGTTGCCAACTTCAAGTGACATAGTTCATGAAACTATGCTCACCACCCAGGACCCAAATTTAGTTGGTGAGAGGCTACATGCTGGGGTAGACCTTGATGACACCAACACAAACACAGGGGTTTCATCAGTTTTCACTGAAGACCTTGTGGTGGTTACAAGTGCGCCTTCATGTGCAAATCAACCTTCACAGGTTGTAAGGTTTGAGGGTAGTACTTCTGAGGAGGAGCTATCTAAATCCTCTCCAATTAAATTGGAGGTTCCTCTTGCAGGAACAACTCCCCTCAAAACCCTAGTTGAGATTGCACTCACAATTGAAGCTAGAAGTTCAATTTCCAATGATCCTGCTGTTGGGCTTGCTGAGCAGGCCTAACTCCACATTAGTATGATATTGTCCGCTTTGGGCCGAGCCCGCACGGTTTTGTTTTTGGGCACCTCCCAAAAGGCCTCATACTAATTGGAGTTATCTGACTGCTTATATTCTAGCAAACTGCCCCTCTCACAAACGATGTGGGACAACTCCTAACAATCTCCCATTCACACATCGGGCCCGACACCTGTCGATTCTGCCTCCTTCAGTGTGACTAGGCTCCCCCTCGACCCATACTGAAAGTCCATCTGGCTATCTGCTCCCCCTAGGCTCATACTGGAAGGCCCGTCTGCCTTTTCCTTGAGCTCATTCCGGGGCAGTCCCATCTGCCTCTTCCTGGATCACTTCTGGAGCCCACATGAGATTGTTATGGACCGTCACAACCATAGCTCTGATACCACTTGTTGGGAACCACGGACTTAGGGTGTTACTACATTTTACAATAAAGATTACGAAAAGAGGATTACCTTGTTAATGGTTGATTCCACGCTCTTCTATTGTATTCCAAAATTCCCTTGAGCGAAGTGTGGCCTCCGTCTTCTCAAGTTATCCTCTCTTCTTGCTCCTTGGTGGCTACAATATGTTTTCACACAATTGCCAAGCAAGAAGAGAATAAGAATATATATAGGCTACAATAGGGACCATGGATAATTAGGTTGGGCCTTCTAATTACATCTTGAGCCTAGCCCAATGTAATTAAATATTAATTCAATCCACTAAAGAATTAATATTTGCACTACCTTTCCTAATACAGTAATTTAATTAATTCGGTTCCAATATTATTTGCTTATTAAATTCCCCATGTTTAAAATATCATATGTCCATTAATTAAATAAATTACTGATAATTTATTTAATTAATATCTTTTATCCTTGATCATCCACTCAACCTTTATTTAATTATCCCAGAATAAATTCCACCTGCAGGGTTTCACATAATTAAATCTTTTTGAGCTTTCAAGGGAACATCATTAACCCGAATATTATCAGGACATGGATTCCTTCAATAAATAATATCCACCATGTATATAATTCCATCACCTAAAATATAATGATATAATTCAAAAGAATTATTTCATATATAAATCAAAGGATGTAAATAATATACACGTGTCAATTACTATTTCCGGATTAAGAACCTAAGCATTAATAATAACATAGAATCTTAGTTCTCCTTCTTAATCAGTATTAAGGGAACAATTCTAAATTTGATCATGTTCAATATACACAAAGTATACTAGTATTATTTATTAGTCAATATAAACTAATCTAAATAATACTACAGCCATACCAGTAGATTGTCCAACACCACATGTGTTGTGAACCTTATTATATTATATAACCGTATTTAATAATCTAATATTCTGTATCCCATTTGATACTAGATTGTTCACAATATATAATATTAGACATGTAAACATTCAAATGATTCTCAAATAAACTGGCCAGAAATAAATGTACATACTTCAAATAAATATTTTCAGTATACACTAACAATCTCCCACTTATACTCAAAATATTCTATGTGTACATCAGTGTTTATTTAATCCACTATTACATAAAAATCTATGTGTCCATCCATCTGACTCCTATCGCTTCCACATGCTTGTCAAAAACCTTGGTTGGCAAGCTCTTTGTGAAAGGATCTGCTCGGTTGTCTTCTGATGATATGTGAGCCACAACTATATCCCCTCGCTTTACGATTCCTCGTATGAGATGATACTTACGTTCAATATGTTTAGCTGCTTTGTGGTCTCGCGGTTCCTTTGAATTTTCCACAGCACCAGTGTTATCACAATACACCGTCAAGCTCCTAGGCAAATTAGGTACCACATCTAAGTCCAAAAGGAAGTTCCTGAACCATACAGCCTCCTTGGTAGCCTCAGAGGCCGCCACGTACTCGGCCTCCATGGTGGAGTCTGCAATGCATTTCTGCTTTACACTCCTCCATATAACGGCTCCACCTCCCAAAGTAAAAACATATCCCGAGGTTGATTTCCTCTTATCCCTATCTGATTGGAAATCTGAATCAGTATATCCCAAAGGAAATAGATCTGAGGCCTTGTAAATTAACATATACTCCTTAGTCCTTCTCAGGTACTTGAGTATAGTTTTTACTGCACTCCAATGTTCCTGACCTGGGTTCGACTGATATCTACTAACCATGCCTACAGCAAAGCAGATGTCAGGCCTCGTACATAACATAGCATACATTAAGCTTCCACATGCTGAAGCATAAGGAACTGCTTTCATGCTCTCTATATCCTTAGGTGTCGAAGGACACTGCTTCTTAGATAGAGCAACTCCATGCTTAAAAGGTAAAAAACCTTTCTTGGAGTTCTGCATGTTAAAATGAGCTAATACTTCATCAATGTAGGGCTCTTGAGATAAAGCCAACATCATTTTCCTGCGATCCCTTATAACTTTGATCCCAAGGATGTATGCCGCTTCACCTAAGTCCTTCATGTCAAATTGTTTGAACAACCATGCCTTTACTGATGACAACATCTCAACATTGTTTCCAATGAGTAAAATATCATCTACATATAGTACTAGAAAAACCACTGCATTACCTTCACTTCTCTTATACACGCACAATTCGCTTGGACTTTGATCAAATCCATATGACTGGACTGCCTGATCAAAACGAATATTCCAGTCTCTAGAAGCTTATTTAAGTCCATAAATAGACCTCTTAAGCTTACATACCAGATGCTCTTGGCCTTCCTTAATGAATCCTTTTGGTTGCTGCATATAGATGGTTTCTTCAACACTTCCATTAAGAAAAGATGTATTGACATCCATTTGCCAAATCTCATAATCGAGATGAGCTGCTATAGATAAAAGAATACGGATTGACTTAAGCATGACTACCGGTGAAAAGGTTTCCTCATAATCGATACCTTCTTTCTGAGTATACCCTTTCGCAACAAGTCTTGCTTTCCAGGCTTTCACCTTTTTATCTAATCCCCTCTTTTTCTTGTAGATCTTACATCCAATAGGTTTTATACCTTTGGGTGGTTCCACGAGCTCCCAGACCTAATTAGAATACATTGATTCTATCTCAGATTTCATCGCCTTTTGCCAAAGATCTGCATCTTTGTCTTGTACTGCCTCTTCGTATGTACGGGGATCATCATCATGTTCACCAGGGACCAAGTCTGAAGACTCTCCCAAAAACATGAATCTATCAGGCTGTTGAACAATCCTCCCACTACGACGAGGCACTGGTGCGGTATTAGTGACAGGTTGTACATTATGTTGTGGTTGTTCTACTTGTACTACAGCTTCATGGGTATTATTTGTCCCTCCCACTAGTTCCTCTAAAACGGCACTACTCATGGGTTTGTGATTCATTATATAGTCCTCCTCCAAGAATCTTGCATTGGTGCTAACAATGACATCCCGATTCTTCAGACTATAAAATAAATATTCTTTCATTCCCATGGGGTAGCCTACAAACAACCTTACTTCTGTACGAGATTCTAACTTAGTCGCGTTCTTGTTCAGCACATGTGCTAGACAACCCCATATTTGAATATGTCTTAGACTCGGTTTATCCCCCGTCCACAATTCTAAGGGGGTTTTAGGAACCGACTTAGAAGGTACTAAGTTCAGAAGATAAGCTGTTGTCTCTAAGGCATGTCCCCAAAACGACTTGGGTAAATCCGAATAATTCATCATCGATCTAACACTCTCTAAAAGAGTCCAGTTCCTTCTCTCTGCTACACCATTCTGCTGGGGTGTGCCTGGTGCAGTTAACTAGGATTCTATCCCATTTTCTGATAAATATTCCCTAAATTCTCCAAGCAAATATTCGCCACCACGATCTGATCGTAGTGACTTGATACTTTAATTAAGTCGCTTCTCCGTTTTAGCTTTGTACTCTTTGAACTTATCAAAGCACTCAGACTTACGGTGCAACAAATAAACGTACCCATATCTTGAATAATCATCAATGAAAGTGACGAAATCTCAAGTGCCAAAGATATGTTTGGTTCAAACTAGAAGGTTCCTTTCTTTTAGTAGAGTTAGAAGATGTGTTGTTCAATTCCCTAAATTACAGTTGCAGTGCAGGTTGACTAGGATTAATTATATATAAATTGTCTTGCAATGTACCAGAACATATAATTCGTTTATTCATCATAATAGAAACATTACGATCCAAACAAACATTATAACCATCCAAAGCAAGTTTAGAAACCGAAATTAAATTCCTTCTAAAAGAAGGTACATAAAGACAATTGTTCAAAACCAAAATCCTATCGGAACCAAAAGATAAATGAATAACTCCTACTGCAACTACTGCTACTTTCGTAGAATCTCCCATGAACACGTATATCTCACCATCTCTAAGCATTCTGGATAGTTGGAACCCCTGCATAGAATTACAAACATGATCAGTGGCTCCTGTATCTACACACCAAGTGCTCGTAGATATAGCCGCTATAAATGTTTCTGTAACTAGAGAAAGAGGCATACCAGTATCGTTTGTCTTCTTGGGAAGATGACAATCCTGTTTCCAGTGACCTGACTGTTTGCATCTGAAGCACTTTCCCTTGGGCTTTTTCACACCACCCTGAACTCCCACTGCCTTCACAGCTTTCTGTGTCTGAGCCTTTTTCTTCTTCTTAATACCTTTCGGCTTAGAGGAAGAACCTTTCTCAGCCACATTCACTTGAACACTCTGCCGAAATAATCCTTCAGTTGCCTGAAGTTCTGTTAGCAGTTCCGCGAGACTATACTGCCTCTTGTTCATGTTGTAATTCAAGCGGAACTGCTCAAAACTCTTGGACAAGCTCATAAGGATAATGTCAATCTGGGTTTCCCCGTCAAGTTCAGCACTAAGGATCTCTATCTCATTCAGATGAGACATCATCTTGAGAATATGATCCCTTACAGGTGTGCCTTCAGCCATCTGAGCGTTCATTAAAGCCTTCATGGCTACTTGCCTAGCAGCCCTATTCTGATCTCCAAAAAGTTCCTTGAGATTAAAGAGCATATCCGAAGCAGTGGCCATAGACTGATGCTGATGCTGCAAAACACCCGACATTGCTGCCAGAATGTAACATCGCGACATTTCATCAGCCTTAATCCACCGTTTATAATACTCTTTCTCATCTTCAGGAGCAACAACAGCAGGCTGTTCAGGCTTGGGTTCATAAGTGCAAAACTTGTACTCCTCAGCAGTCAACACAATGTCCAAATTTCGTTTCCATTCAATATAGTTAGGTCCGGTAAGTTTGTTATCCTTAAGTATGGTGAATAGTGGATTAAAACCCATTTTATCCTGAGAATCATGCATAAAAACATCACATAAATAAGGGTGCATTAATTATTAAGATCTATTGATTCCTCTAACAATTATTAAAATTTAATGCACTAACATATAAACATCATAAGCTTCTGGTACGCCACGATGTGTGACATGTATACCACCTAATTTTGTTTAAATGTTACTTCGGTCCTATTACTAAACAATATGCCATGTTGGGGTGGACTATATTATTTTTCATAGCTAAGTGTATACCATCATCAAATCTTAAATTATTTGAAATCTATGGAACTTGGTACGCCACGATGGGTGGCGTGTATACCTTCCAATTATTCGTAATTTTGCCTTGAATAGAATACTTCAATTCAATATTCATCAATGGTTTGATTTCCAGGTAGTGGAGGAGTCACATCGGTCTCGCTTAAAACCCACAGCCTTACAAGTTCGATGAACCCGTTTTTGACAAAATCGCCCCAAATCAGAAATAAAGAAAATCCGTATTTATTCCTTTCAAAATTTATTAATTTAAGAAGTTTGTTCTAGTAATTTCTATAACATTCTAGACACCATAAATTACATGCCACGATGGGTGACGTATATATAATTTATATTCATCTTTATGTTAAATTACCTACAACCAATAATGGAGACCATGGGATTTAATTTCATATTAATTCCCTCTCCCACTTAGAATTTTTTTTTATTAAAATTGAGGAATTTTAAAATTAAATGGGGCCCTATGTTGTTATAATTATGTCTAATCATGCATTCAAAATACACACATAATTTTAGCAACATATAACATTTAAGTAAAGCAATAAATAAAATTTATGTCCATGTCGTCTTAATTAAGTTAAACATGCAATTTTAAAAGAATTACACACATAATTAACGACACACATAATCAATAAATTAAAGCAATAATTAAAATTTAATGGAAAAAATTAAAATAAATTTTCCACTATTATGGCCCTTGAAAAAAAAATACAGCTCTCAAAAAAAATCTGCCCCAAGCGCGCCCCGACGCCCCCAGCAGCCCCAGCAGCCCCAGCAGTCCCAGCTGCCGCAGCAGCCCCAGCAGTCCCAGCTGCCGCAGCGGCCCCAGCAGCCCCATGTAATCGCACAGCGGAACAAAAAACTACCGGAATTGATTTCCGATCGCACATAACTATTACAAAATACCCGGAACAATTACAAAAAAATAGATCTAATACAAAACTAGTTTTGTAAAATCTATTTTAACACGATCAACCCTCGTGTAAATTACAACCACGATTAAACCACGTGGAAACCAAAACAAAAATTAACCACGATTAAACCACGTGGGATCCAAACACATAATTAAAATATACATGGCCATAATAGTGGATTAACAACCTACATCAAAACCAATATAAGCAAAACACTATATACACGCATATATAATTACGACATGGACATTATATCATAAAACGTAGAACCCATTACCAGGCTCTGATACCACTTGTTGGGCTTGCTGAGCAGGCCTAACTCCACATTAGTATGATATTGTCCGCTTTGGGTCGAGCCCGCACGGGTTTATTTTTGGGCACCTCTCAAAAGGCCTCATACTAATTGGAGTTATCTGACTGCTTATATTCTAGCAAACTGCCCCTCCCACAAACGATGTGGGACAACTCCTAACAATCTCCCCCTTCACACATCGGGCCCGACACCTGTCGATTCTGCCTCCTTCAGTGTGACTAGGCTCCCCCTCGACCCATACTGAAAGTCCATCTGGCTATCTGCTCCCCCTAGGCTCATACTGGAAGACCCGTCTGCCTTTTCCTTGAGCTCATTCCGGGGCAGGCCCATCTGCCTCTTCCTGGATCATTTCTGGAGCCCACGTGAGATTGTTATGGACCGTCACAACCATAGCTCTGATACCACTTGTTGGGCTTGCTGAGCAGGCCTAACTCCACATTAGTATGACATTGTCCGCTTTGGGCCGAGCCCGCACGGGTTTGTTTTTGGGCACCTCCCAAAAGGCCTCATACTAATTGGAGTTATCTGACTGCTTATATTCTAGCAAACTGCCCCTCCCACAAACGATGTGGGACAACTCCTAACACCTACTACGGGGGAGGCACATACATCAGTTTCAAGTGACAGTGTTTTGAAAGAAATACAAGGGTTTGAGACTAGAGTACATTACAGTAACCTAGTTAACTCCCCTCCAATTCCAATGGAGGTTCCCACCACAAGTGGAGAACAATAAACTGTCACAACCACAGGTCACCCTGTAAGTCAAACTGTGACTTCTGTCACAGGTGGTTCTACTGAAACTCTACCCTCCACCTAACAACCCACATATATTACTTCATCATCCAAACCCACTCAACAACCCTCTCATCTAATCCAACAGTGGCTACAAAATGCTCAATCTCAACCAAGCACTGTGGATGATCTTCTAGTTGATCAACTATCAGGCCTTGCAAACATCACACAACACCTGCTCACTACAGATATGACAAATCAAGACTATCAGACAAATATTGCCCATTTATAATAAAGATGTTGAGAATCAAAGGCCGAAGATAGTAAATGAAGCTGAGCAGGATGGCAATGTAGATGATTGGCTTTCTAAGGACTTCACATTGGAGATGGATCAGGTTTTGGCCAGATTCAGGGAGGAGTATGTCACCATTTTGGGGAGTAATTCCAAGGTCCTCACTCCACAAGAAGTATATGATCCAGTCAATGAAGTCTACAAGGCTCAGATCAAGGCTTTTCACCTCTTTGGTAAAGCACTTCAAGTGACTTTGACTGGGCAGCAGGACAAGATCAGAAAATTGGTGAGGGATAAGTTGGATGAAATTATTCCTTGACAAATCAAGATCCAATCAAAATTCCAACATTTTGCTGACCAGATGGCAAGGTTTGATCTCACTTCAGTAGATACCAATGTCAAAAATCTAAGGCAATCTTTTGTGGCTTAGCACGAGGTGGTTCAACAGCACATTGCAAATTCAAATGACACCAAACTCAAGTTGAATCAACTTCATCAAAGCAGATATGAGCCTTCAGCACTTTTGATGGAAGGTATAAAGGAAGCTGTGCATGCCACTTTTGGCACCTCTCTCCCTTCAAGCTCTCAACAACCCATCTCTACATCAACAAACTTGTAGATCCAAGCTCTCCAAAATCAAGTCTCCACTCTGCAATCAGCAAATGACTCTCTAACAACTCAAGTCTCCCAACTCACAGCAATGGTAGCAAGTCAACAGGCTGATATCCAGATCTTGGTGGACTCTCACAAGCACCTAAAAATACAAAATTCAGTGTCTTTGGGAATCATCATGGGTGAATTAAAGAAGGCTCAAGTAGCTGCTTTTACAGAAGCATATTTACAACCAAGTAAGGGAGTGGCATACATCTGTCCTACCACCAAACATTGCAAACACTTCCAAATTCCTAAGCAATGTGTCATGGCAAACAAAAAGTTGATTATGACTTTAAAGACAGACTTGAAGACTAAGCAATACAAGACTGTTGAAGATGAAGAAATGATCAAGCTATTGAGGAGAAATCTGAGAGATCTTGAAGTCAATTTTCCCAAAACTCAAATCAATAAGGATAACTTGGATGATGATAATGAGCAGAAGAAAGATGATCCAAAACCTTCTGGCTCAAATCCAAGTCAATCCTCTAAGGAAACTGGCAGCAAAGAAGGAGATAAGAAAAGAGATGTAAAGAAGAAAGGAAATAATGAGAAGAAGGGTGAAGAGAGAAGAAGGAGGATAGTTCAGAACCATAGAAAAATATCCTACAAATCCAAATCAATCAAACTCAAACTCCTAAGCCAACAAACTCAAACACTCTACCACCTCTAAATTCTAAGCCCAAATTCTTGTATAAACACACTGCTAACACCATACTGAAAATACCAATCACCACAAGCCAAACTTCCCTAAAGAAAATCTCAAAACTACCTTCTTTTAATCCACCAATCAAAACTCATTACAAATCTGTTGGAAGAAAACCAAAGAAAGTGCAAGTTACTGAGAGGGCCATCTGGAATTATTTCAATCAAAATGATTTTCTACCTCTAAACCGGTGCATTACAGATGAAGATTACTTTCAACAATTAGCTGAAAAAATGGTCAAATTTTGGGTTGTATCATTGAGGGAAGTAAGAATCTACTATCAAGATGGATCATACACCTTACTTGGCAGAAATTTAATGGATATCTTTTCAACCACAGAAATTAAGAGGGTGATTAGCTTACTGAAGGATAAGGATACTGGTACAATGGCATGGAGGTATGTATTGGTTGTATGGTTGATAGTAAGGGAAGAAATAAGAACAAAAGAAAAGGCTGAAAGAGATGAGAGGTAAAGGAAATATATTGAAGAGATAGAAATGTTTGAGCAAAAATCTGAAAAACTCAAGGCAAGGGGGATGAGCAGAATATCAAAAGATGGACACTTTCTAAACATCAAGGTTGACAGATTCTCAAGATTTAGAGTTAGTTACTTGAATGGATATTCACTATATGAGTGGTTCAAGCTTGTGGAAGCTCTAAGAGGGACTCAAATCATAAAAGAATTTCAAGTACTTGTAGACTTAAAGGACCTCATTAAACAGGAAACAGGCTATGAGAAATTTGTGTGATGAATGTATCTTTTAAACTCATGTAATCACTTAATGTATAAAAGTTGTACTTCTGTCAATTTTGTGCATAATGTTTTATTGTTTATTGTAACTTGGGCTTAGTCTCGTTACCAGGAATAAATTTGTGATGAGCAATCTTCTCACAAATTGGGGGAGATTGTTGTGCATGTCAAATTGACAACCCTAAGAATTAGTTGTATGATAATCTAAATTTGTATTTTGCATTGTATCACTTGAGTCTGTAAAAATGTAAAAGACTAGACTGGAGTATTTTTCTGTAAACAGTCTCAAGCCTAAGAATAAACTCTGGAAGAAGATCAAGAAGATCATGCCTCAGAGAAATTATGAAGAAGCTTGGAGTTGAATAAATCTATTTTAGGAAAAATGTTTTAAGTTAGAGATATCTACAAGTCACAGATCAAGTCATATAGAGAAGTCATTCGAGAACTCCGGAATGACTTATCGAGAAATCTAAAACAGCTTATAGAGAAGTCTTAGAGATATCGACAAGCCAAATTAAGACATGAAGATTGGAGATATCGACAAGTAATTTATGTATTAGAAAACTCAGAGATATTGAAAAGTCAAAATGAAGACATGAAGATTGGAGATATCGACAATTCAAATTATCATTACAGATCTCAGAGATATCTACAAGTCAAAATGTATATAGAGATCTCTGAGATATCGACAAGTCACTTCTACATTAGAGAGCTTGGAGATATCGACAAGTCAAAATAAAGATATGAAGATTGGAGATATCGACAAGTCAATTTTCTCATTAGAGATCTCAGAGATATCGATAAGTCAATTGCTTATAGAGATATCAGAGATCGACAAGTCACTTTCACATGCAGAAATTTGGAGACCTCGACAAGCCAAGTTCACCTATAGAGAACTAAGAGACCTCGACAAGTCAAAACACTTATAGAGAACTAACAGATCTCGATAAGCCATTATATTTATCAAGATGTTAGTTCTTTATAAATCACACTGGAGATCTCGATATGAAGCTCAAGTACAGAATGCAGACAAGTTAAATATCCAAAATTATCAATCAACAAATGATCTAATTAGTTAGATTGAAAAGTATACAAAAGCAACTTAAAGAGTACAAGATCAAAGGTCAAGATTAACTAACAAAGGAAAGTCACAGATTTACAGGATTTGTAAAGACACACTAAGCCAGAAATGGAAAGCTTTAGAGATAATTTAAAGTAGGGTTTAGTACATTCTATTGCTTGTTGTGTAAACATGTGTTTACTAATATATAAAGTAAACACTGGTCCTTTTCTTTTAAATTGTATCAAACAGATCTAGAATTTCTTGTAACTCTCTCAAGGAAGAAGCCGAATTCTTTACTTACAAAGAACCCAAGATTTGTAGCAAAATAGTAGCTTGATTTTAATACAAAATTAAGTGACTTTTGAAATATTATGTGCACTGTTTATTTTTAGTTAACAAAATATTTGTTGCATTTATTATCCGTTTTGTTCACCAACTAACAAACATTCAAAAAGCCTTAAAAATATCCAAAACACATTCACCCCCCTGTGTTGTATTCATTACCTAACACTTTTAGTCGATGATAAATTCTTCCAAGAATTTAACTCCTTAGCTCCAAGAAAAGATTCAACCAAAGGACCCAAGTGAGATTCCACTCGGGAAAGAGAAGAAAAAGCCTTCACCTTCTTCGATGTACCAACTTTCACGCTAGCACTAGAACGCTTTGACGAAGGGACTGGAAGCGCCTGAACAACTTCCATAGGAGAAGAACTAGGGCATGCATTATGGTGTGAAGAAGGTTTAGCAACATACCTTTCAGGAACCGTCTTCTAAAGAGCAAGATAAGACTAGAAACACTTAGGAATCCGAGGATCCATGCCTGAAAGAACCACGCAAAACAAATTAACATGATTCACACAAGAAAAACACGAATGAAAGGAAACAAGGTTGCGACTCACGCTTTAGATATACTCCGGGCGTGCCCCGTACAGCGAAGGCCACCAAGGCTTTGGGCGCGCCCCGTGAAGAGAAAACAGGGAGACGCAACTCGAAGATCCTATGACATACCTTGGGTGCGCCTCATGAATAAAAAAAGGTGAAGGACTTGTCGCAATTTTCAAATACAAAGTATGTTAGGAATATGTGTATTAGTTTGATGATAAGTTAAACAAAACACTTAAGTAGAAATCTAGTGTTTGTAGCCTCAACGGATAAGACCATTCTGGCTATCCATTGAAGGAGTAGCTTTACTTAGAAATAAGTTTAGTATTGTAGCACATTTCATTCTCTGTATTTAAGTTGTAATTCTTAGATGTTGTGGGAAATTATCAGTCATGTTGACTACTAGTGGATATGCAAATAGGAGGGCTAATTATAAATATTTCATGCCTTGTAATTTTGTATAAGTGAAGTAGTATCAACTGATATTAAAGACCTTCAACGGATGAGAAACAAAGCTTCAACGGATGTCTCTAAAGCTTCAACGGATAAATCCATCAACGGATGAGTGCTTCAACGGATAAAGCTTCAACTGCTAATGCATCAACGGATAAAGCTTCAACGGATAAAGCATCAACGGATGAAAGCTTCAACGGATGCTTAGTTCAATAGCAGTTGATAGTGACAATTCATAAGCTGACAGAGGCACATGGGTTGACAGAGACAAACTGGAATATGGCAGCCTCTAGGAGGAATCAAGAAAATGCAGCATTTCCATTTTGGTGCAAACAAGGAAGTATTCAAAGATTCACAGCTAAACCTAAATTGCATTGGATAGAGAAATGAAGAAGAAACATGTGAAGAATCTTTTAATTATATTGTACAGTTTTGTCTTCACTTGTAAACTTGGTGATATATAAACCAAGTAGCAGCTAGTAATTAGATGGTGAATTTTCCAGAGCTGTTTAGAAAAATCCAGAGAGAAAATCATCTAGTTTGTACTAGGAAGCAGCTGTGATTTAATTCTTTGAATCACAGATTTTCTGAAATAACACATCTCTGGTGGAACAACAAATCCACCAGAAAAGTTTTTAAGTCTATTGTGTTCTTTACATTTGTATTTGAATATATATCTGTCTATAGTAGCTCAAAGCAATTCACACACACTTGTTCATCAAAACACATAGCCTAGAAACTGCTCAAAACTTGAAAAAGTTTTGAGATTTACATTCAACCCCCTTCTGTAAATCTCATTGTTAGTTCACTGGGAATAACAATTGGTATCAGAGCGAGCTCTTAACATACAAAGAGTTTAAAGATCTATTCTTCTAACATCATGAGTAAGAAGGATATTGGTGTAAAGATTCCAATCCTGGAAAGAGATAACTATCATCACTGGAAAGTGAAGATGCATTTACATCTTCTCTCTCAAGATGAAAGCTACATCAACTGCATTGAAAATGGTCCTCACATCCCTCACAAGGTGGCCACAGCTGCTACTGCAATAGTTGCTGTTGGACAGTCTATTCCCAAGCCAAAAGCAGAATGGACTGTTGAAGATATTGAAGAGGTGCACAAGGACAAGAAACCTATGAACATTATGTTTAATGGCCTAGATCAAGATATATTTGACAATGTCATTAACAGCCAAACTGCTAAGGAAATTTGGGATATTGTGCAACTTATCTGTGAAGGTACTGAGCAAGTTAGAGAAAACAAAATGCAGCTTCTCATTCAACAGTATGAATATTTTCATTTTGAAGAAGGAGAATCATTGAATGATACCTTCAACAGATTTCAGAAACTGTTGAATGGATTGAAGCTGTATGGCAGAGTGTACCAAGTCAAGGACTCCAATTTAAAATTTCTGAGGTCTCTACCAAAGGAATGGAAGCCTATGACTGTTTCTCTAAGAAATTCTCAAGATTATAAAGACTTCACACTTGAAAGATTATATGAAATTTTGAAGACCTATGAACTTGAGATGGAGCAAGATGAGCTATTGGAAAAGGGAAAGAGAAAAGGAGGATCAGTTGCACTTGTAGCTGACAATGAGAAGATTGAAGCCAGAAATGAGGAAAAGATAATGCCAAATCTCAAAATTGGCACAAGCAAATTAGAATCAAGCAAGGGAAAGGAGCAAGTAGCTGAGGATGAAGATAATTCCAGTCAAGATGACTCTGATGATGTTGATGAACATCTGGCTTTTCTGTCCAGGAGGTTTGCAAAGATCAAATTCAGGAAAAATGCAAAATTCACTAAGTCAAACAAGAACATGGTGGACAAATCTAAGTTCAAATGTTATAACTGTGGCTTAAGTGGACACTTTGCAAATAAGTGCAGAAAACCATCCTCTGATAAGAAGAAATTTGAGCAAGTTGATTACAAAAAGAAATATTTTGATTTGCTCAAACAAAAGGAAAGAGATTTTCTGACTCAAGATGATTGGGCAGCAGATGGAGCCCATGAAGATGATGATATGGAATATGTCAACCTAGCCCTGATGGCTAATTTTGATGAAAATGAAACTAGTCCAATGAATTATATCATTTGCGTGTTTCCCTTAAATCACTAGCTAAAGAAAACAGAAGAATCAAAGAAAATAATTTGTTTTTAAGTGATAGGAATGTTGTGTTAGAGGATCAGGTAATTGAGCTTGAAAAGATTAAAATTAAATGCTTGACTGTTGAGAGTGAACTAGAAGAAGCTGTTAAGAAAGTAGAAATTCTTTCTAAACAGTTAGAAAGTGAGCAAGAGGTAATCAAGGCCTGGAAAACATCTAGGGATGTTGGTGCTCAGATTGTCAAGGTTCAGGGAATTGAATCATTCTGTGAGAATGCCTGGAAGAAAAACAAAACGGAGTTAGAATTAATTGATGGATTGTCAACGGATGTGGAATTAACGGATGATGAAAGTTATCCGTTGAAGGAAGAAAAAGAGCATCTGTTGAAGGCTCATCAGTTAAAACAGGCAAGTGATTCTAAAAAGAAAAATCACAATAAGAAGGTTGTTTCAACTTTCAAGAACTTTGTCAAAGAAGGAGCTAGCACATCCAAAGATGCCAGTAAGGTGAATATAGGACACATGACTTTAGATCAGTTGAAAAATAGGCTTAAGTTGGTTGAGGATAAAAAGGAATCTAAAAGAAAATATAATAGAAATGGGAAGGTAGGGATTAACAAACACAACAATTACACACCTGATAAGTATGCTCCTAGAAAAAGCTGTGTGCATTGTAAAAGTGTTAATCATCTATCTGATAACTGCAAATCTGTTAAGAATGCTCTCATGCCTTTAACTCCCTCCATGCCTAACATGTCTATGTCACCTCTGCATGCTATGCCTGTTATGTCTCATCAGAATCCTCATGCACATTTTGCAAATATGCCATATGTTAATAATCCTTATTTTACTGCATTTAGTATGCCTCAGATGCCATACAACTTCCCTATGTGGAATAATATGTTTGCACAATCTATGCCTTATCAAATTCAATCAAATGTGCTAAATGTTTCTGTGACTAACCCTACACTTCAACCAACTACATCTGAGACCAAGGTTGACCCAAAGTTACCTAAGTCAAAAGATGCAGGAGGAATGAAGTCTAGCAAAAAGACTAACAAGGCTGGACCCAAGGAAACTTGGGTACCAAAATCAACTTGATTGATTTTGTTGTGTGCAGGGAAAAAGAAGGAATCTATGGTACTTGGACAGTGGTTGTTCAAGACACATGACAGGAGATTTCAACCTGCTCACAGAGTTCAAGGAGAGAGTTGGCCCTAGCATAACCTTTGGAGATGACAGCAAAGGGTTCACTATGGGATATGGCTTGATTTCAAAAGAAAATGTCATCATTGATGAAGTTGCATTAGTTGATGGTCTCAAACACAATCTATTGAGCATCAGTCAACTATGTAACAGAGGGAATACTGTTTCCTTCAATTCTGAAGTCTGTGTTGTCACAAGTAAGAAGGACAACAAAGTGGTTCTAACTGGAGTTAGAAAAGGGAATGTGTACTTAGCTGACTTCAACTCTACAGATTCAGAATAATTACTTGTCTTCTCAGCAAAGCAAGTCCAGATGAAAGTTGGCTATGGCACAAGATGTTGTCCCATTTGAATTTCAAGACAATGAATGATCTAGTCAAAAAGGACTTAGTTAGAGGAATGCCTCTAGTGGAATTCACAAGGGATGGACTGTGTGATGCTTGTCAGAAAGAAAAGCAAAAGAAAGCATCATTAAGTAAGAAGCTTGAATCAGCAATTGATGAACCATTACAACTACTACACATGGATCTTTTTGGACCAGTCAATGTATTGTCAATTTCAAGGAAAAGATATTGCCTAGTGATTGTAGATGATTTCTCAAAGTTTTCATGGGCTTATTTCCTTGGATTAAAGGATGAAGCTAATGAAATCATTATCAATCATATCAAGCAAGTCAACAATCATCCAGATTTCAAAGTAAGGAATATCAGGAGTGACAATGGAACTGAGTTCAAAAATACAACCATGAAGTTGTTCTGTGAAGAAAATGGGATCATGCATGAGTTCTCAGCTCCAAGGACTCCACAACAAAATGGTGTGGTGGAAAGGAAGAACATATCACTAATTGAAGCTGCAAGAATAATGCTTGAAGAGTCAAAACTCCCAACATACTTTTGGGCTGAGGCTGTTAACTGTGCATGTTACACTCTGAATATTTCTCTAATTAATCAGGAAAAAGGCATGACTCCCTATCAATTGTTCAAGAGAAGAAAACCAACTTTAAACTTTCTGCATGTCTTTGGTTGCAAATGTTACATTCTAAGGTATCAACCTGATCACAAAGGGAAGTTTGATGCAAAGGCTGATGAAGGAATATTTGTTGGTTATTTTGCTGGAAAATCATATAGAGTCTACAATCTAAGAACCAACATTGTCATGGAATCTGTGCATGTTGTGTTTGATGATAAAAAGATTGATGGACTAACAGATGAGGGACATCGTGAAGGACTCAAATTTGACAACATTGAGATATATTGTGATGATAGTGAAGATGAGAATAATGGAGAAGGCACCTCGAAAAGAATTCAAAATCTGCCTTTGGATAATGCACAGAATGCTGCATCCGTTGAAAGTCATAATTCAGCTTCCGTTGATAGAAGCAATGCAGCATCCGTTGAAAGACAAAGTGCATCATCCGTTGAAGTTCATAATAAAGCATCTGTTGATCACAGTCTGTCAATGGATAATCATTTCACTTCATCAGTTGATAGAACTCCCAATTCCTTTCAAAGGATCAGCAACTCAGGGGGAGTTTCAACCAATCAATATTCTATCTCACATCATGACAATACTGAGGCAACCTCATCTAGAGCTAATCTACCACCTCAAAGGAAATGGACCAAGAATCACCCTTTTGAATTGATCATTGGTGATGCTACATCTAAAGTGCAAACTAGAAGGGCTACTCAAGATGAATGTCTGTATAGTAGCTTTCTGTAACACCCCCAAATCCGGGGTCGGGGATCCGGGTTGTCACGAGTTCCATTTCCCTTAATAACACCCAATCTTAACAATTACTCAACTACTTTGTACTGTGACCCCACAATAAACACACACACCACACGTTATAGTCTCAGAGATGAACATCCAAAAAAAAATAATCACAAGTCCTTATATTCCACAATTATCTGCCAATACACCTTAAAAGGTTTTCTGACTAAATTTACATTTCTTTGCCATTATTACAATTCATAAATATACATAAATCTGGTACATCAGAAGTTGAAAGCCTAGCCTATTGGTAGTTCCTACCTCAGCTACGGCGGCATCAGTGCTTCTAGAAAACTGCGGAACGTCTCCTAACCTCTTGCGAATCGGGAGCTTGGTCCGGTTCATCTTATCTATCTGATGTTGTGTGATGAAAGAAGAAAGCAAGGGTGAGCAGCAAGCCCACCAAAATAATATGTATAATGATTAACAATATATGAGCCTTCTTATAGTACTCATGAAAGTCTTGGTCAAAAGAAATGAACCAAGTTGATATCTTAATGCGATGAAGTCGCAAAATATTCAGTATATATATACATATATACTTTTCAAAATATTGGAAGTCCTCTTCCATGCATAATACACACAGAGTTCCAGTGTATAACTGTATAAAAATACCGTTGCAAGGTGATCTCATATATCTAACCTTGTCTCAATGTTTTTCTGAAAATCTTTGTCATGCATAAGATAATCATTTACTAGATATAAGTTTAAAAAAAATGAAGTTACAAGATACTCCAATATACTTTATATCCAAATACTACTTGAACTACCACCGTTCAAGTTATAATCAGTTTCAAAGTTCATCACCCAGATGAGACTACAAGATAAGACTTGAATAGATTCAATCTTTGAAATATCATTATAAATAATGAAGTTACGAGATACTTCATTAAGTCCTGATATATATATCCATATATATATATATATATCTCATACATTTCCTGAAAATCTCTGTCATGTAAAGTATGAACAGAGTTATAATATCCAATGAATTTTGGAAAGGAAAAGAATTTTGGCATAAACCATATATCTTGCTGATCAGGCAAAGATACCAATAAGTAACCTTTTCTACTGTAGATGGATGAATTCCTCACCGGTCATCACCCTGGCCGCATTAGGACCTCACGCTAGACCGTTACCCGGCCACTCACGCGTTGATAGACTGCCACCCAGCCACTTACACTTTGATAGACCGTACCCCGGCCTGTCGCTTATGCCGACTCAATTAGATGGGCTTACTTCCCGAACATTGGGCAAGTAATCAATTCATTTATCAAAACAGCAACCTTGTTGCGAATATAAATACACCATAGAGCCGGATCCCTCAGGTTTTGAACGAGTATTTAAATCCCCTTTAAAAGGAAGATCTTAAATATAAAAATGAGTTTTGGGATCCGCTCTAACTTTTAAAAATCATTTTGAAGACTCGAAAACACTTTAAAGAGTGTTTGGAGTAATGCTGATTTAATGAATTAAATCAGTCCCAATATATTTAGAAAATGTCTGAATATTATTATTTAAATAATATTCCCATAAAGAATAATCTTTATACAAATAATTGAAGTAGAAGTTGTAAGACTTATACTTGAAATGAGTATTAAATAACCAAAGATATACTTATATGAAAGTACTATCTTTATTTGAATAATCGAAAATAAGTTTGATTATCGAAACATTATTCTTTAATAAAATAAAGAATATATCTCAGCAAATAATCGGAGTCATAGATCCTCAAATGAATATTCAAATAATATTCATTAAATAATATAAACTAAGTCATAAGCCCTCGAATGAATATTCAAATATTATTCAATAAATAATATAAAAGAGTCATAAGCCCTCGAATGAATATTCAAATATTAATCAATAAATAATATAAACTGAGTCATAAGCCCTCGAATGAATATTCAAATAATATTCAATAATAAAATAAAGTTAAAGTTATCGAATAAACCTTATTCGATTAATAGTTTGGAAAACTATAACCATATATATATATAAATATATATATATATCCATATCCATATATACAAAATCTACTCGGGATCCTCGACTCCCGGTTTTAGAAAATATTTTCACCTTTGGGTCCCTATACTAAGGGTATATGCAAGTTACCGCTATCCTCTAGCATAGGTATTATGCAACTATAAGCATTTGAACCAACAGATATATAAATCAAGAATATGAAAAAGGCATGCATATATACCATATCACATGCTACAATATATCGCAAGAATTTGCTAATAACCAATATGCATTTATCGCAAGATCATGCATATACACATATACATCACAACAACAGTTATACGGGTAGAAAACTTGCCTGAGCGACTGGGGGTTACGAATGGCTCGGGACGAGTCTGGTAACCTATAAACAACAAGTAAGTTGGAATTAAACCAAAGTCACTTGTAAATCTATACTCTAACCAACTCAGACTCTAACGCTCGTTTTGCGCTTACTGATTTGCTTAAGTCACCCGGGTACCCTCGGCTCCACCATTTTTAATAATTTAACCTTTACGAGTTTTAAGGCGATTCCTTCGCGAGTGTCTTACCAACTGCCTAACACACTTACCATAAATGTTTCATACATTAATTAACCCTTTTCGGTCTTTAACCTATGTTTCAAAGTAAGGCAAGGGGAAAAGTTTCGTTCGCGAAACGCCGTTACTTGAAATGGTCGTTTCTCCTAAACCGTGCATCGGAATCGAACGAACTACATATCAAAACGAAGCTCGTAACATGAGCTATCTAAACATGGTAATGGTCATAATCTAGCAGGGGGTTCTCGGATCCTAATGTTATGCACAAAAACAGTCTAAAGAAAATCAGACGTTACGACGGCTATGTTTACGCGATTTTCCAATTTTAAACCATTCAAAACCAACCCAATTCAACCTCAAATCCAACATACAACCAACATCCATCCTTATCACATCATAAAAACCCCAACCAATTCAATTTTAACATTCATACTTATGCCTAAGCTTAACTTTAACCATTCTTAAGTTCTTTTAATCAAAACAACAACATTTACCATTCCAATTCAATACCATTTCAAATCCCAAACTCTAAATCACAACATCAAGCTACAATATCATCCTACTAATCAAAATCATCTTATAATACATAGGAATCTAGGGTTTGGAGATGGTATACCTTCTTTGAAGTGGTGGGAGGAGCTAGGAAGCCTTAAGAAGCTTTGAGAAGTCTTAGGAATGCTTGGATCTTCAAGGAAAACAAGAAAAACTTCAAGTTAAAAACTTGAAAACACTATTCACCATCTTCTTCCATGATTTATAGAAAAAGATTGGCTTGGAATTAGAAGCTTAAACTTATAGGAAGTATGTAACTATCCATGGGGAAGCTTAGATAATTACCTTGCTAAATAGTAAGTGGTGGAGCTTGGATCTTCATTTTTTAAGGAATGGGCCGAGAGCATGAAGAAGAAGAAGAGAGATTTTTGTGTTTTGCCTTGTTTTGCTTTTGGTTGGTTGGTTTTTTGTTGTTTGATTTAGTCAATTACCTTGTTGCCCTTGAATTTGTGTGGTTCTCATTCAACCACACCTCCTTCCTTCCCATGTCATGCCTACATCACTTTGTGATGTCATCACCCCTCCTTTGTCCTCTTTCTATTGGTTGGATGACATCATCCCCACTAATCCCTTTGATTAGCTTTTAATTGTTTGCCTAATGACCGCTGATCTGTTATACGGTTCGCTTAACTTTCATTCTCGTTTATCGTTTGAGGGATCATACCCGGGATCTTATTACTTAGGTTCCCTTAACCTTTCTCAATATATTGTATTCCTTCTATGATCCTCTCTTATAATCCTTTAATTTAAATCCTTTTTATCTTGTTACCTTTTTCTCAATTCTTTCCGTATCTAGTGGATTTCCGGGAAAATCAAAGTGTTCGGATTTGGATTCTGACGATCTTTACATACACTTATATCCCATATAAAGTACTAATAAATCTCAGAATATCCATATCAGGACCCCTACATAGTGTGGCATGAAAAGTTTTCTCGTTCAGCAAAAACACTATTCATAAGGGTTTCAAAATTTCTCAAAAATTGGGGTTATTACAGTCTCCCCTCCTTAAAAGGATTCCGTCCCGGAATCAGATAGAAATGAATAGGGATACCTTCTTAATATTGCACTTTCTAACTCTCAAGTCAATTTTCCCACATTGTGGTTCTACCATCAAACTCTTACTAGTTTGATAACCCTTCTCCTAAGCACTCGTTCCTTCTTAATCTATACCCTTCCTGGTTGCTCCATATAGGTTACGTCTGGTTGCATGTCTATGCGCTCATATGCCCCTATTTGTCTAGCATCCGAATTACACTTTCTTAACATTGATACATGAAACACGCTATGACTTGCTACATGTTTTGGGGTAAGGCTAGCTCATATGCTAACTTCCCAATACTCCTTAATATATCCAAGGGTCCAACAATTGGTGGACTTAGCTTTCCTTTCTTTCCGAATCTCATCAATCCTTTCCAAGGGATACCTATAACATTACTAGGTCCCCTATTTCGTACTCTTTATCCTTTCGTGTCAAATCAACATACTTATCATGTCCATCTTGGGCTACTACCAGCCGTCCTCTGATTAGATCTATCATATCCTTGGTCCTTTAGACCACTGCTGGTCCGAGCATCTTGCGCTCTACAACTTCATCCTAACATAAGGGAGATCGATATTGTCTTCCCTCAAGGATCTCATAAGGCGATATCTCAATACTGACATATGATCTATTGTCGTAAGAAAACTTAATCCGTGTTAAGTGATCATTCCAATTTCTTTCAAGTCTATTGCACAGACTCTCATTATAGCTTTTAGCATTAGAGCTTCTGCTTCTCAATACCCATTCTTTTCGAGTTCGTAATCGCTACTACCTTCCGTTCCTAATATTATACTGGTTATACTTTTGCTCGTTAGCGTTCTATAACCTTTTAATAACCACGTCAACCTTAGTATTACGAATGTGTTCCCATTCTGAATACCACCATAACTTTACTACTCCTTTTTCAGCTGTTTCTATTTTCGAAAGCTTAATCCTTCATATAGAAGTAAAAGAATTTATTGAGAGATCACTATGATCATGAACACTTGTTATCTCGCATAGTTAGTACAGAAGGTGGCCAGCCTTTAGTACTTGACAAGCAATTAAACAATAGTTGGTATCCTACTAGGCTTCTATCACACAGATAGACAGTCATTTGGCAATACCTCCCCTTCTGGAAGGGTTGTTCTTCTCAACTTACATGAAATGAAAAGAAGAGAAAAGAACGAACTGAAGAGAATTGTATATATAAAAAAAAAAATATACTGCCACAAAATATCTGGCTTGGAACCTACCTCTGAACTATAGAGGTTTGTCATAGGAGAACAAAACATATACGTATTTATATCAGCATCAAGTATTATAGCATCGTATTTCCCATGCCTAAATATTTCTATTCCTTCCATCATTCTATGGACCCATGCTCTTCCTCGAGCTTATACACAATCACCTTTGAAACTCCCTCGATTTCGAAAATCGAACCTGGGATCTCATTTTAGACATCACCGTTACTAGAGTTCTATGCTTGCACCGCAACCTTCCTCATATAGTAATACGACTCTCTTTTCATAAGAGGGAATAAATATTCAATAGGTAGATACTCTACTTAATTATTCTACCAATGATAACTTATACACTACCACGACCCGTTTAGTGGTACTCAATCTCAACATCCATTCTAATACAACTCTCACGGTTGTAATCAGCTCATTACTCGCAGAATCATTGCTGCATTACTATGGCCCACCGTTGACCTACTGTAGTCATTCGCTTTCCATGAAGTTTTAATAGCTAACCATACGGAGTCCATTCATATCATATCTAATTCTCCTAAGGAGTTAACATAACCACCAATCACAATTCATGAAGAACACTCCAAACTCTGACGTACTTTCATGACATGAAGCAGATAAAATTGCAGAAGAGTTTCAATCAAAGCAACGATAGCAGGTTAATATCATTCTTAATCATATGCCTTAAATAGAAGACTTAACTCAAAGGTTCGTCTAGTCCTTTTGGAAATATGGTCCTGGCTTATCCCAAGATAGGACCTCCTAAGATAGATAGCCCGTTCATGGCGATTACACGAATTAAACTTTTACCAACTACTATTACGGTTGGGTATTGCACAGTCATCAGAAGGAATGTCAATCTTCCAAACCATAATACAACCTTCACAGTTTTAACCATCATCACTGTATTCCTCTGGCACAAGCGCCTATAATTATCCTCTTACCTTTAAAGTGTCGGCCACCTCTTTGGCCTTTCCTGATATTAAAATTTCCTTATAGTCAATGTCATTTTAACCACCTCTAAATAAATTTTCTACCTTATTTCAATCACTGCTTTTGTGAAGATGTATTCCTTAAAATCTGATGAGTAAAAAAAAAATATCACCATTTTTCCATAAGTTATTGCCTCAGTCTTTAGAGGTTAATCACTGTCACGACTGACTCTCAATCATACTTAGAACATCTTTTATCTTAAGTCCTAATTGCCCTGAATAATTTCGACCTTTACTGGTTCGATCCATACTTTCTCGTGGTTTAACACGTGCCCCACTTGGCATCATTATAATTATGTTATATTTCCTTTATCAACATTTTTATTCTTGAGAATTTCGAATATTTCCTTTCTCCTTGTAAAACCTCTAAGGTTATCCTTCAATCGTTCCTCCTGTATTCCCTATATACAGGGCATATCAAAATACCATTTACTAATACTAGAACCATTGTCTATATACTTCTGAAAAATTTCTCCACTGATCCTTAAAGGTTATTATTACCTTAATCCTTTCCAATTCATACTGTCAAAACTCATACTATCCCTATTAAGGGTGAAATGCCAACCTTTATGCATTCCCCTAGGATTCGTTTTAAGTTACCGATGTTCTATCCTTAATTCCACCTTTAAAAAGGTACAAGCATCCTTCCATGGATAAATAAAAGTCATATATCCTTGATAGATTATCATATTCATCATTCCCACCTCGATAGTCTATACCTAACTTCATAATAGCATCCTTATTCAAATTGAGGTCAATCCATATGGCCTCCAAAAGATAACAACGGTTATCCGCTTGTCTTGCCTAATTTGGTAACGATAACAAGGATGTTCTGGAAGATATTGGTCGTGTTCAACGTGAACTTCTTCTTAATAATTCCTTATTTACTTTTGTTGTTTATCTCAACAGTCATCTCAATGTTGGGATATCTTTCATACCTGGCGTCTCCCTTCCTGGGTATCAAGCCACCGGTCTTACACTTCACATTCTTGAAGGTCACTTCCTTCATCCAATTTTCTTAATTTCTTACTTTCTTGTCTCCTTAGTCTATCCGCGTCTCATTATTTATCCTTCGAACTATCTCAAGGTTTCTTCGAATCCTCCCAACTTACAGGGGATAAAATGTACATAACTCGTATGCCTTCAACCATCAACTTTAACTCATGGTGAATCACCCTCATCCTGACGATTACATACTTTTCTATTTCTATTACTACGAGTCTTTAGGGTTTCCTCATACCCAACTCCCTTATCATACCTCAAACTCTATTGCCGTTATATTCCTTTCCACTTCAATTTTTTTTTTTTTATTTTCTCTTATCATTATTTCATGAACCAACACAACATAAGCATTGATTTCAACATCCCGTCATTCTGGATTCGTGCCCTTAGAACGAATCTTGACAACTTTTACAACTTAAATTAACAATTCATCATACTCGTCTGCCTTTGTTCTGGCTCTAAAGCTTTTACACTCTCTCCATAACCTTGGGAATTACTTTCTCGAAAACAATTGGCTGAACTTTAATCAGTTTATCATAACATCTGGCTCCGTGCCTTTCTTGGTCTTTCACCAGCGGGTGGTCTCTCTCTTAGGAGGGTAAGTGACAAAAATAGTCCTTTTGAGATTCGTCAATCATTTAGAATCTCAAATGATTCCTATATTTCCTTTAGCCAGGCTCTTGCCTCGGCTGGGTCAGCTTGTTCCATGGAACTCTGAGAGCTTAGCGACTTAAAGGTCCTGAAAGAATTTCTCACCGCACTGTCTCCTCAGGGTGGTGGTTGGGGATAATAGTCTAAGTTCTTTTTAGACAGGTCCATGAATTGCCATATAGGAGTACCGTCTCGGGTCTCCTTTCCTTACTCGACTTTCTGTTTCCTTAGTATGAAATGTTTCATCCTACTCCCCATAATTGGGGTCATCTTTTAATTTAAAATCCTCATTTTCCACTACATTATGTCATGGGTTCCTTCTATCTTGATGGTGACCTCCCTGACTATCACGTTCAGGGTTTGCTCTAAATCTTATTCCTCAAACTATGGCTCTCATCTAAGTTCTCATCCTTACGCTCTTGAACTTTCGAAACCCAAATTCTATAGGAATACCTCATTATTCCCTTATCATCTTTCTCGATATTAATCTTTTATCTAATTGTTGGCTCTCTGCCTTCATTCATAACTTTTTCTGGCACAATATGATATTTTCCAATAATTCGGGCTGTATTGCAATCTCAAACAGCTTTTCGGTACCGGCTCCGGTTACCTTCACTTCTATTTCCATTTTCTCAAAATCTCTTATAAACTCTCCAAAAGACATTATCATCTTGAGTCTCTCCTTTTTACTAAGGGCATCAGCCACCATATTGGCTTTCCCCGAATGATAAAGAATCTCCCAATCATTATTCTTGATTAGCTCTAACTGCCTCCTCTGGCATATGTTGAGCTCTTTCTACGTGAAAATGTACTAGAGCACTTATGGCTTAGGTAATTCTCGCACTTCTCTCCATACAAGTAGTGCCTCCAATCTTTAGGGTAAAACTATTGCCACGAGCCTAAGCTCATGAGCGGGGATATCGAATTTCATATTACCTTAATTGTCTTGACATGTACGCGATTACCTTACCGTGCTGCATAAGCACGCACCCTAAGCCCTTGTGCGAAGCATCACTACACTTCACAAAATCTCCTTTTCCATCCGGCAACGCCAGCATAGGGGCCATCACCAACCTCTGCTTCAGTTCTTGAAAGCTGTTCTCACATTTCTCTATCCATTCGAACTTCTCAGTCTTACGAGTAAGCCGCGTTAAAGGGGCTACTATCTTCACAAACTTGAACGAACCTCCGGTAGTGACCGGCCAATCCTACCTCTGGTAGTCGACCTAACCATGGTCATCAATTCATCAGTGGTCCTTTATCCAATCTTGTCAGGATCCTCCATGGGATCCTCCTCAACAACTATCCCTTCTAGGACAACATCCTCAACCGCTACATCCTCAATATCAACATCATCCGGTCCTGCATTAGGACACTCTATCGGATCCACAATCTGATCTCCAATTAGTAATAAAACATCATCGCGCTGTTGTTCCTCAACCTCAGGGTTCGGAGTCCCGCTACCATATACGATAATGAACTACGCTCCTATTACGATATTTATAAGGGTTCCCATAAGGGTTTTAACTGTCAGTACTACGTTAGGTAGCCCGACTATGAACTTGGCAAGAGTTCTTATTATCTTTGTGAACTTATTATCTTAACATCCCATCTACTCTCAGGTTTATAACGCTTAGCTCTGATACCATTTCTATAACACCCCCAAATCCGGGGTCGGGGATCCGGGTTGTCACGAGATCCATTTCCCTTAATAACACCCAATCTTAACAATTACTCAACTACTCTGTACTGTGACCCCACAATAAACACACACACCACACGTTATAGTCTCAGAGATGAACATCCAAAAAAAAATAATCACAAGTCCTTATATTCCACAATTATCTGCCAATACACCTTAAAAGGTTTTCTGACTAAATTTACATTTCTTTGCCATTATTACAATTCATAAATATACATAAATCTGGTACATCAGAAGTTGAAAGCCTAGCCTATTGGTAGTTCCTACCTCAGCTACGGCGGCATCAGTGCTTCTAGAAAACTGCGGAACGTCTCCTAACCTCTTGCGAATCGGGAGCTTGGTCCGGTTCATCTTATCTATCTGATGTTGTGTGATGAAAGAAGAAAGCAAGGGTGAGCAGCAAGCCCACCAAAATAATATGTATAATGATTAACAATATATGAGCCTTCCCATAGTACTCATGAAAGTCTTGGTCAAAAGAAATGAACCAAGTTGATATCTTAATGCGATGAAGTCGCAAAATATTCAGTATATATATACATATATACTTTTCAAAATATTGGAAGTCCTCTTCCATGCATAATACACACAGAGTTCCAGTGTATAACTGTATAAAAATACCGTTGCAAGGTGATCTCATATATCTAACCTTGTCTCAATGTTTTTCTGAAAATCTTTGTCATGCATAAGATAATCATTTACTAGATATAAGTTTAAAAAAAAATGAAGTTACAAGATACTCCAATATACTTTATATCCAAATACTACTTGAACTACCACCGTTCAAGTTATAATCAGTTTCAAAGTTCATCACCCAGATGAGACTACAAGATAAGACTTGAATAGATTCAATCTTTGAAATATCATTATAAATAATGAAGTTACGAGATACTTCATTAAGTCCTGATATATATATCCATATATATATATATATATCTCATACATTTCCTGAAAATCTCTGTCATGTAAAGTATGAACAGAGTTATAATATCCAATGAATTTTGGAAAGGAAAAGAATTTTGGCATAAACCAGATATCTTGCTGATCAGGCAAAGATACCAATAAGTAACCTTTTCTACTGTAGATGGATGAATTCCTCACCGGTCATCACCCTGGCCGCATTAGGACCTCGCGCTAGACCGTTACCCGGCCACTCACGCGTTGATGGACTGCCACCCAGCCACTTACACTTTGATAGACCGTACCCCGGCCTGTCGCTTATGCCGACTCAATTAGATGGGCTTACTTCCCGAACATTGGGCAAGTAATCAATTCATTTATCAAAACAGCAACCTTGTTGCGAATATAAATACACCATAGAGCCGGATCCCTCAGGTTTTGAACGAGTATTTAAATCCCCTTTAAAAGGAAGATCTTAAATATAAAAATGAGTTTTGGGATCCGCTCTAACTTTTAAAAATCATTTTGAAGACTCGAAAACACTTTAAAGAGTGTTTGGAGTAATGCTGATTTAATGAATTAAATCAGTCCCAATATATTTAGAAAATGTCTGAATATTATTATTTAAATAATATTCCCATAAAGAATAATCTTTATACAAATAATTGAAGTAGAAGTTGTAAGACTTATACTTGAAATGAGTATTAAATAACCAAAGATATACTTATATGAAAGTACTATCTTTATTTGAATAATCGAAAATAAGTTTGATTATCGAAACATTATTCTTTAATAAAATAAAGAATATATCTCAGCAAATAATCGGAGTCATAGATCCTCAAATGAATATTCAAATAATATTCATTAAATAATATAAACTGAGTCATAAGCCCTCGAATGAATATTCAAATATTATTCAATAAATAATATAAAAGAGTCATAAGCCCTCGAATGAATATTCAAATATTAATCAATAAATAATATAAACTGAGTCATAAGCCCTCGAATGAATATTCAAATAATATTCAATAATAAAATAAAGTTAAAGTTATCGAATAAACCTTATTCGATTAATAGTTTGGAAAACTATAACCATATATATATATATAAATATATATATATATATATATCCATATCCATATATACAAAATCTACTCGGGATCCTCGACTCCCGGTTTTAGAAAATATTTTCACCTTTGGGTCCCTATACTAAGGGTATATGCAAGTTACCGCTATCCTCTAGCATAGGTATTATGCAACTATAAGCATTTGAACCAACAGATATATAAATCAAGAATATGAAAAAGGCATACATATATACCATATCACATGCTACAATATATCGCAAGAATTTGCTAATAACCAATATGCATTTATCGCAAGATCATGCATATACACATATACATCACAACAACAGTTATACGGGTAGAAAACTTGCCTGAGCGACTGGGGGTTACGAATGGCTCGGGACGAGTCTGGTAACCTATAAACAACAAGTAAGTTGGAATTAAACCAAAGTCACTTGTAAATCTATACTCTAACCAACTCAGACTCTAACGCTCGTTTTGCGCTTACTGATTTGCTTAAGTCACCCGGGTACCCTCGGCTCCACCATTTTTAATAATTTAACCTTTACGAGTTTTAAGGTGATTCCTTCGCGAGTGTCTTACCAACTGCCTAACACACTTACCATAAATGTTTCATACATTAATTAACCCTTTTCGGTCTTTAACCTATGTTTCAAAGTAAGGCGAGGGGAAAAGTTTCGTTCGCGAAACGCCGTTACTTGAAATGGTCGTTTCTCCTAAACCGTGCATCGGAATCGAACGAACTACATATCAAAACGAAGCTCGTAACATGAGCTATCTAAACATGGCAATGGTCATAATCTAGCAGGGGGTTCTCGGGTCCTAATGTTATGCACAAAAACAGTCTAAAGAAAATCGGACGTTATGACGGCTATGTTTACGCGATTTCCCAATTTTAAACCATTCAAAACCAACCCAATTCAACCTCAAATCCAACATACAACCAACATCCATCCTTATCACATCATAACAACCCCAACCAATTCAATTTTAACATTCATACTTATGCCTAAGCTTAACTTTAACCATTCTTAAGTTCTTTAAATCAAAACAACAACATTTACCATTCCAATTCAATACCATTTCAAATCCCAAACTCTAAATCACAACATCAAGCTACAATATCATCCTACTAATCAAAATCATCTTATAATACATAGGAATCTAGGGTTTGGAGATGGTATACCTTCCTTGAAGTGGTGGGAGGAGCTAGGAAGCCTTAAGAAGCTTTGAGAAGTCTTAGGAATGCTTGGATCTTCAAGGAAAACAAGAAAAACTTCAAGTTAAAAGCTTGAAAACACTATTCACCATCTTCTTCCATGATTTATAGAAAAAGATTGGCTTGGAATTAGAAGCTTAAACTTATAGAAAGTATGTAACTATCCATGGGGAAGCTTAGATAATTACCTTGCTAAATAGTAAGTGGTGGAGCTTGGATCTTCATTTTTTAAGGAATGGGCCGAGAGCATGAAGAAGAAGAAGAGAGATTTTTGTGTTTTGCCTTGTTTTGCTTTTGGTTGGTTGGTTTTTTGTTGTTTGATTTAGTCAATTACCTTGTTGCCCTTGAATTTGTGTGGTTCTCATTCAACCACACCTCCTTCCTTCCCATGTCATGCCTACATCACTTTGTGATGTTATCACCCCTCCTTTGTCCTCTTTCTATTGGTTGGATGACATCATCCCCACTAATCCCTTTGATTAGCTTTTAATTGTTTGCCTAATGACCGCTGATCTGTTATACGGTTCGCTTAACTTTCGTTCTCGTTTATCGTTTGAGTGATCATACCCGGGATCTTATTACTTAGGTTCCCTTAACCGTTCTCAATATATTGTATTCCTTCTATGATCCTCTCTTATAATACTTTAATTTAAATCCTTTTTATCCTGTTACCTTTTTCTTAATTATTTCCGTATCTAGTGGATTTCCGGGAAAATCAAAGTGTTCGGATTTGGATTCTGACGATCTTTACATACACTTATATCCCATATAAAGTACTAATAAAATCTCAGAATATCCATATCAGGACCCCTACATAGTGTGGCATGAAAAGTTTTCTCGTTCAGCAAAAACACTATTCATAAGGGTTTCAAAATTTCTCAAAAATTGGGGTTATTACACTTTCTATCACAGGAGGAACCTAAGAGAGTGGAAGAAGCTCTATTGGATCCATATTGGATTTTAGCAATGCAAGAGGAGGTAAACCAATTTGAAAGGAATAAAGTATAGAAGCTGGTACCCAAGCCAAAGAACAAGAGTTCTATTGACACAAAATGGGTATTAAGAAACAAGATGGATGAAAATGGCATTGTCATAAGGAGTAAAGCCAGATTGGTTGCTAAAGGCTATTCTCAACAAGAGGGAATAGATTTTGATGAGACATTTGCTCCAGTTGTCAGACTTGAAGCCATCAGAATCTTTCTAGCCTATGCAGCCCATGCCAATTTCAAGGTCTATCAAATGGATGTCAAGAGTGCATTTCTGAATGGGGAATTGGAGGAAGAAGTTTATGTAAGCCAACCTCCAGGATTTGAAGATCCAAATTTTCCAGACTATGTGTATTATCTGTTGAAAGCACTCTATGGACTAAAGCAAACACCTAGAGCCTGGTATGAGACTTTGTCAAAATTTCTTCTAGATAATCACTTCACAAGAGGTACTGTTGACAAAACTCTTTTCTTTAGAAATGTTAATGGCTCTACAATACTTGTTCAAATTTATGTAGATGATATTATATTTGGTTCTACAGATGATAAGCTTTGTAAAAAGTTTGCTAAGTTAATGCAAAGTAAATATGAAATGAGCATGATGGGAGAGCTAACTTATTTTCTTGGTTTACAAGTTAATCAAGTTAGTGGTGGAATTTTCATTAGTCAAACTAAATATATTTATGATCTTTTAAAGAAGTTTGACTTAATGGATTGTTCATCTGCAAAAACTCTATTGGCCACTGCCACCAAGCTTGAATTAAACAAGGCTGAAAAGTCTGTAGACATTTCAAGTTATAGAGGCATGGTTGGCTCACTTTTATATTTAACTGCTAGTAGACCTGATATAATGTTTTCTACATGTCTATGTGCTAGATTTCAAGCTGACCCTAAAGATTCTCACTTAGTGGCTATTAAAAGGATTTTCGGATATCTCAAAGGGACTCCAAATCTAGGAATTTGGTACCCTAGAGAGTCTGGTTTTGATCTAATTGGCTACTCAGATGCAGATTATGCAGGTTGCAAAATAGACAGGAAAAGCACAACTGGCACCTGTCAATTTCTAGGGAATAAGCTTGTGTCATGGTTCAGCAAGAAGCAAAATTATGTTTCAATATCAACAGCTGAAGCTGAGTACATTATTGCTGGTAGTTGCTGTGCACAGATACTGTGGATGAGGAATCAACTATTTGACTATGGACTAACTGTTGACAAAATTCCTATATTATGTGACAACGCAAGTGCCATTGCCATTACTGAAAATACAGTGCAGCACTCAAGAACCAAGCACATTGACATCAAATACCACTTCATTAGGGAACATGTGATGAAAGGTACAGTGGAATTTGCAGACATATTTACCAAGCCACTTGATGAATCAACATTCACAAGATTAGTAAGTGAGCTAGTTATGCTTAATTATTCATAAATTCATATCCTCATTCTAATCTGCTTTGAAGCCTGAAATGAATTTGTGACAAGAACAAAGTTGGCTTTAAGTAAAGTTTATTCTATCAATGGATATTCCCTATCCGTTGAAAGCCAAAATTGTTCTATCAACGGATGTTCATTATCCGTTGAAAGACAAATACATTTCTGGTAATTTTATCCTTCAACGGATAAAAATAGTGTTAATCTTCAACGGATAACTATTTACCTCATCCGTTGAAGTGTCACATCAGTTACTTTAAGTGAGTCACAGCCGTTGATTCGTTTATTTAACCATTGATACATATATACACTGTTGTATGTATTTGTATTAAAGGCAGTTTTCAGAATTTCTACAGTTTTCTTTATTCTCAAACGGTTGTAATTTACTTAAAAGTATTATTTAATCATTCTATTTACGTTTTAATTCAAGAAAGTATAAAAGCCCATTGAATTCTTATTTTCACTTTACGCTTTCTTGCAATTTTTACTCTCTTTCTCTCCCAAAACTCTCAATCTTTTCTCTGCAACCTCTACTCACAACAATGGCACCAGTAGTCAAGATTATGTCTCAGTCTGGCTTTGTTTATGAAAAGAACAATTTCGTAGCCTTGGTGGAAAAGAATGAAGCCCACTCAAATTATCACAAGATGATGGACTTCATCAAGAACTGTAAACTAAGCTATGCAATGCTGGAAGCCCCAACTATCTATTGTGAGGTAATTGAGGAGATTTGGACAACTGCAGAGTTCAACTCCACAGATATGACCATTACTTTATTTCTCAAAGGTAAGGATTACTGTATTAACTGTGATGATATACAGTCTTGCTTTAAGCTACCTGAGAATAATGCCATGACACCATACACTGATAATGATGTATCTGCTATGTTAGATTCCATAGGATATTCTTTTGATTCTGCTAGTTTAGGAAGCATTAGAAGAAAGGGTCTTAGGAAAGAATAGAGTTTTCTTGGAGATGCCTTTATCAAGGTTTTCTCTGGGAAGATTAGCAATTTTGATGTCATAACTTCATCTCTTGTTAATATGCTCTATATGCTAGTTTCTGATAGGTACTTTAATTTTAGCAACTATGTCATGCTAGAATTAGGTTCCAGGTTAGGTAACAAAGCTAATAGACCTCATAACATCTACTATGCTAGATTCTTTATGTTATTGGCTAACCATGTTGCTCAAGGTTTGGTCATAACTAATGAGAGCAATAAACTCAAATGCTGGGCACAAGAGAAAAGGGTCCTTGCAGACCTTTTGAGAATTAACCTCAACAGCCAGGTGCCATTGGTATATTTACCAATAATGAATGCACCTCAGGTAAGTGAGGTAAATACTTCTGCAACTCCTACCTCTTCCAACCCCATTGTTTCTTTGTCTTCTAGTGTGGCAATGGAATCTGTGTCTTTGTCCCAACAGATTCCTACCAAAGCCACCAAAACTAAAATTCCAAAACACAAGTCAAAGAAAACCACCTCTGTTGTTTCTCAAAAGACAGCAGTTGTAACAACTACCATAAACCCTGAAGGGAGTGAACAGGGTGTGAGTGGTGAGGGGAGGGGTGAGCATCAAGAAACCCTCCAGGATAAGGTGGGAGAGGTGAGTGGTACCCTAGCCAGCCAAGCCACAGTTTCTCAAAAGACTGTGGTGGTTCAAAAGGAGTCAAACACATCCCTAGTTGCATCCTCCCAAAAGGATGCAGCTATTGAAAATAGTCCCCAACCAGGGACACAGAACAAAAGATGGAGGGACACTGAAGCCACACATTCACCTATCAAAGCCTTTTCAAGAAGAAAGAAGGCTAAAACCCTAGTTTCAACACAGGGGGCACACACTGCACATATACATCCACCTATATCTTTGCCTTCTCAAATTTAGCTTAATGTGGCTCCAGCAAATGTGGAGTCACAGCCCCATTCTCTCATAATAGACACACATCAATCACCAAATTCTCCATCACCATCTCTGGATGTGGATATGATATTCACATCAATTCCTGATTTTCCCTCTTTAAAACTCAGGGAGGAGCCCCACTCAAATCCTGGTGATCATCATCTTTTAGATGATTTGTTGGATCATCAGCCGAACTTAATCTGTATCACCTCACTTAAAATCAATTCACACAGATTCAGCAATTATGTCACTTTCAATATCTACATCTTTTCCTTCTTCAACGGATATCTCTCATCCGTTGACAAGTGGTTGTTCTTCGACGGATAAGTTTAACAGCAGTTATCCGTTGATATCATCAGTTTCTACTTCAATGGATACTCCCTATCCGTTGATGGTCTCTACACATATAACTGAATCTATTCCAAGTGTAGAAGACATGGTTACTGTACAATCACTTCTAGGATTGAGGGAAGGGAGTGATAATTTGAGAAAGAGGCTGGGTTGCTCCCAGGCAAAAGGAGAGGTTGAGAGTCACAATATGCATGCTATTTCTTCCAGCATGGCAAAAGTTAGTGAGAGGAGTGCCACCTTAGTAGGTGAGGGTGAGGGTGTGAGGGTGTGTGTGAGCCAGGGGGAGCCCCTGATGCAAGAATATAGAGAAAATGAGAGAAAAGCAGGTACAGAAGCTATAAGGGTGGTTCCAGCCATTGCTAGTGAGTCAATGATTGTAGATGATGCTGAAAAGGGAAGACAATTTCAGTAACATTACAAAGCTGAAATTGATAACATTTCCTTGGATGCTGACACTTTTACTCATCCTGTTTCAGCCTATCAACTGTTGGCTGCTCAGGGCAATGTGGAGGCAGAGCAGACTTTGAACATAGTACACACTTCAGAATCTCTTCAAAGAGATAAAGCTGCTGTTAATAGGATGCCTTCTCAAGCTGGTGAGCCATCTGAAGAATTTGAAGTAAATTTTAATGATGATGACTCTATTTCTTTGGATGGAAGCATGAACTTAGGGGGAGATGTAGGCCCAAGTTCTGTTCCAAATTTACCTGAATGGGCATGGACAAAGAAATCTACACCAGGACAGTTTTGTGTAGCTTTGGTCAAGCAGGTTATGGCTATTCAAAAGGCCCTTCAGGAAACTTCAGATGTTGGTACCAAGGCTATTCTTCAAGCTCATCTAGACTCTCTGCATCTCTTGCAGTTGCAGCACATCAGACAGAATTTGAGTGTGGATGAACTCAAAAAGGATATTGCTGATCTAAAATCCTACAATTCTGAGAAGTTGGATTCAGTCATGCCTTATGGTATAATGCAAGATTTGTTGCTGAGATTGAGGAGAGAATCTGATGCTGACAAGAGGTTGGCCAAGTTGGAGAACAGAGTTCAAGTCATTGAAAACTCTGTGGTCACCATTCTTCAAAATCAACAATCTCAGACAAGTCTACTATTGCAGCTGGCAAAAGCACAAGGCTTGACCCCTACCCTTAATGATAACAAAAAGGGGGAGAATAAAGGGGAAATGGGAAGGAGAGCCATCAACAAAAGTTCAAATATCTAAAGTGCTAGTTCCTGCCATCACCACTTCTCCAACACTTTAAATCAAAGGAAAGCTTGATGGAATTGATCTAATCCAGATAGCAGCGGCTGAGATGAAAGTCAAAGAGAAAAGGAGGAGAATTGATGAAAGGATGCAACAAATTTTTGGTTCTACAACTTCAAAATCACAATCTGTGAAGCATAGCACAAAGGTGGAGCCAATCATTATGGAGCTCAAGCCAGTAAGGAGGAAAAAGGTTGGAGAGACTTCTTCCAAGAATCTGAAACCTATAGTTCTCAAGCCCAACAACAGATCCAATAAGGACTCTACAAAGAACCCTCTAAGCCTTGCTCAGTTGAAAGGAGTGGATTTTCCTCTTCCAAAGCCTGATGAAGACAAGGTTTTGGGTGGTAATATCATGAAGCACAAGGAGACCAAGGATGTGGTTGAAAGAATGAACATGGCTATTATCTTTCGAGAGGAAAAGAGTATCTGTGTGATACAAGGACATCCCAAATTCTCAATAGCCAAGAGGGAAGAAGCCAGAAGGTTGAAGGAAGAAGCTAAAAAGCTAAAGGCTGACAAAGAGCACAAGCAAAGCTTAAAAAACAGCTAAAGTCAAGTCAAGCTGAAGAAAAGAAAGAAATTGAAGACAAGGGTGAAGATGTAGGTATGTGGGACATGCTTAGTGATGATGTGGAAGAAAGAAGTAAGGAAAGAAAGGAATGGCAGAAAGGGAACAGAAAGAAGGCCAATGCAAAAAGGAAGATTGTAGATGAAACTGAAGAAACCCAATCAAAATCCAAACCACTACCTTCTATTCCTGAACCCATTGTGTCTGACCCCTTCATAAACATCCATGGTGAAACAATCACTCCTAAGGAGGAACCAATTGATTGGGACACCATCAAATTGCCCACTTTCTTAACCACTTCTCCACCATCAAAGAAACAGAAAAGAAAAATCAAATCAACACCTCCTCTAACCTCAATAAATTCACTCAGAAGCCTAAGCCTAAGCCACAAGCCTCAAAGGGTGATTATGTTCATATTTGTGAATAAAGGAATTTACAGACATTGAACTCTATCTGAATGAGCTGGAGGAAGTAAGGGGAATAGATGCATACAGACAGCTTCCAGAAAGACTAGTGTTCAAATATAAAGGAAGTGGGGAAAGGACTTGGCCTCTTTACAGAATTCTGAATGAAGGCTATTCTACCTTGGTTAGAGTCTACTCAGCTATAAAAAGGGATTCTGGCTTTACCAGGACTGCCAAAACTGAGATTCTCAACAAGATTGCCAGCATAAGGAAAACTTGGTGGGAGCCCAATGTCTTGCTTAGAACATTACTCATCCCAGAGAGAGGAATTACAGTTCATAAATCACCTCATTGGTTGATGGAGTTCAGAGACAATAAAGGAGTCAGAAGATTTTTCAGACTTGAAGATCAGCTCAAGATTGCCAGTAATGAAACTCTCAAGGATATGCAATCTAAGTTGGACATCAATGAAGAAGATGAAGCTGAATTCTACAGACAACTCCAACTCCAAATAGAGGAGAATGACAGGAGGCTAGGGAAGAAAACAAGGGATCAAAGAAAAAGGAATTAATCTGCTCAGGCTAAAGGAGCACCCTTGGAAACAATGTAATTCTTCAATTCTATCTCAGTATACACACTTTTGCAGCACTTTTGAATTTCTACTTTATTTCAGTTCATATGTTTGTTAAGTGTTTTGTTATCATCAAGTTAAACCCAAATGTATGCCTACAGTTCTAGTAGACATAAATAGGGGGAGATTGTTAGGAATATGTGTATTAGTTTGATGATAAGTTAAACAAAATACTTAAGTAGAAATCTAGTGTTTGTAGCCTCAACGGATAAGACCATTCTGGCTATCCGTTGAAGGAGTAGCTTTACTTAGAAATAAGTTTAGTATTGTAGCACTTTTCATTCTCTGTATTTAAGTTGTAATTCTTAGATGTTGTGGGAAATTATCAGTCATGTTGACTACTAGTGGATATGCAAATAGGAGGGCTAATTGTAAATATTTCATGCCTTGTAATTTTGTATAAGTGAAGTAGTATCAACTGATATTATAGACCTTCAACGGATGAGAAACAAAGCTTCAACGGATGTTTCTAAAGCTTCAACGGATAACATCCATCAACGGATGAGTGCTTCAACGGATAAAGCTTCAACTGCTAATGCATCAACGGACAAAGCTTCAACGGATAAAGCATCAACGGATGAAAGCTTCAACGGATGCTTAGTTCAATAGCAGTTGATAGTGACAATTCATAAGCTGACAGAGGCACATGGGTTGATAGAGACAAACTGGAATGTGGCAGCCTCTAGGAGGAATCAAGAAAATGCAGCATTTTCATTCTGGTGCAAACAAGGAAGTATTCAAAGATTCACAGCTAAACCTAAATTGCATTGGATAGAGAAATGAAGAAGAAACATGTGAAGAATCTTTTAATTGTATTGTACAGTTTTGTCTTCACTTGTAAACTTGGTGATATATAAACCAAGTAGCAGCTAGTAATTAGATTGTGAATTTTCCAGAGTTGTTTAGAAAAATCCAGAGGGAAAATCATCTAGTTTGTACTGGGAAGCAGCTGTGATTTAATTCTTTGAATCACAAATTTTCTGAAATAACACATCTCTGGTGGAACAACAAATCCACCATAAAAGTTTTTAAGCCTGTTGTGTTCTTTACATTTGTGTTTGAATATATATTTGTCTGCATTAGCTCAAAGCAATTCACACACACTTGTTCATCAAAACACATAGCCTAGAAACTGCTCAAAACTTGAAAAAGTTTTGAGATTTACATTCAACCCCCCTTCTGTAAATCTCATTCTTAGTTCACTGGGAATAACAAAGTACGTACAAACATAATTGGTGACAAAATTGAATATTCAACAAGATCAAGGGGTAATGTATACAACCTATACATACATATACACGGAAAAATATATGGTGAGAACATAGAGTTCAAGAAACTTGCATTTCATGGACCTAACAATATATATGGTGTAAATTCAAAAAAAGGACATGAGAAAATACCTTAAAACAAGAGGAACGAAGGAATTAGAGCGAAAGCGAAGAGAAAATTGTTAACAAACCAAATTCAAGCTTCTTGAAGATCTTGAGATAAGAAAAGTTTTGTTCTTAAAAGGTAGAAGATAAAGATAAAATGAAGAGGAATGGGAGCTTATAAGAGTAAAAATTCAGATTTCTTGAAATTTGAACCCCCGAAATAGATTCCCGGGGTAGGGCGTGCCCCGTGTATTTCCAGAAGCGGGGAGGAAGAAAAATTTTATGAAAAATATTTGCAAAGGATATTTGCGGAAAATATTGGTGAGAGATTTGCGGAATAAAAATAAAAGCACTTGTCAGGGAGACTCGGAAGAAAAAATTACGACGAAGATTACCAACCAAAACAGCTTTCTACCGAAGGAAGAATATATGCATATGGAGGGAATTTTATTAGCAAAAGATGAAGTGAAGACATTGCGGATGATAAAGGTAGAATTTCACAGAATCCCGAAGGAAGTATAAGAAGATTTTGCACTTTGTTTTCTAACAAACTAGAAAATCGGGGGGTAGTTGTTATACCATAAAATTTTAACGGGTATTTTATTGGATCTGTAAGGAAATGGGTCGGGTCACCGCCGAGGAAGAAGACGGACGAGCTGCGGAGAACGCGTCTCCGGAGCCTAGGGCGCCCCCTATAGGGCTCACCCTATACGGGAGTCTCTAATGACGAGAAGTTACAACGACAATTGGTCAAGTTGTATATGAAGGTTTATGATAACCATCACGACGGGAGATTACAACGACCATAGTGGAGGAAGTGCGCGACGACAGCTACGATGACGATACCATGACGGTCCTTATAGTAGAAGATGACGACGAAGAACAAGTATTGATAAAGAGTCTATGAAGGATGATTTTAAGCAAGGGGAGAAATAGTGAAACGATCAAGAAATGAAGAACGGCCCGGGCTCTGGGGAAATGTCCCTGGACCCTCCTAGGGGGGCCACGTGCTATATGGCTGCACGGGGTGGCCACTCCGTAATACAAGTAAAATGACAAGGAAGAATTAGCGAGGAGGTTGCTCCCACAACTAAACTGGGAAGTGAACAAAGCATAAAAATAATATAAGATAAGAAGAGGAGCCCTGGAGGAACTCTCCATTCTTAAAGCGTGCCCTAGGCATGAGGGAGGACTCCGGAGGACTCAAATCCTTCACAGGGCGTGCCCTGCGAAGAAAAAGGGCCCTCCGGGAGCCCGTCGTCCCGAAAACATGTCGTATACGTCGTTTTGTAGTCTTGCAGGTTATCCTTGTAGGGGAACGGTCGTAAACATCTAGTGTGTGCTTTGGGAGCCCTGTCTCCGTATTCGGAGGGTTATCCTCGACGGGAGACTCTGGGGTTATCTCGCACTTTGCGCTTCTACGCTTGGGATTACTTATGCTGTAGTCTGGTGGGTTATCCTCATCGTGGGCAAGGATGCGCTTTGGCATATGCGGTAAGTCGTGGCTATACCTGCGGTTACGATCGACGGAAGTAGAGGCAGCGAATGGGGATATCCACCGTTCGGGGAGTAACCTTTTCCGTGAAGTCCCGAAGTCGTAACCGAGCTTTGGGTCTTTGTGACTAGGCCACATCGTCGGACACTCCTAAAGCAAATCAATGTTCGAGTTATAATAGAAAGTTGGTTCGAAAACTTCTATTGTGCCATGGAATGAGAAGCCAAGTCAATCTAGGTTTCTTGTTTCCCAAAAACTATATCCGGCTTGATCCTCTATAAAAAAAGGTACGTACACATTGTGAAGGTACGTGTTTGAGAGCATTGAGAAGTCAAATATAAAAGCTAGCGCTATCAACCGTTTTTTAAGCACAAATCAACGAATTTTAGTAATTTCTCCGATCATCGACCATCGCTGCAGATTTTAATTTCGGTCGCGAATCTCAAATTTTTCCTAATCAAATTCCTCCGTTAACAAATAAGACTCGGAGTGACTTCAAAATTTTGGAGTCACCATTTTATCCAACACAACCCAAAATAGTTGAATTCAAATTTGTTGATCAGTAAAAAAACGTGTAAACTGTGAAATGTAGTACTAACGCGAGAAACGCTTATTATAAGTTATAAAATGACTAGAATATAGTTAATTAATAGGTAAGACAGATACTGACATTATTTCCAAGTGTGACAACTGGATGACAATAACATGTCATCTTAAACTCATGTTTATGATTATAATAAATGTATTCATTTTAATTTATTTGAGATTTGACTATAAATGCTTGTGTACCCGCGGTTCTCTGTGACAGGATGATTTACCTTACTATTAAACAAATAAATTAAACTAATAAAATAAAGTTATATGAATACCATTTTTTGGTAATCTTGGATTCTACAAGTAAAATCTTACAATTTGCAAAATGTATTATTTTGATAATTATGTTCTATAATATCATTATTTTATTTAAAATTTTAAATCATAGATGGAGTGTATAACATTATAAAATATTATATTCAATGAAACATTTTAATTTGCAGAATATTTCTTCAATTTGTAAAATATATACATTTTACTTAATAAACTTAAAAAAAATCTTCAATCATTTTAACGAATTAGTGATATTTATAATAAATATTTTATAAAATAATATATTTTATAATATTTTAATAACAGAACATAGGTGCTGTCCGAATTCTTGAATAAAATATTAATCTCCATAAAACTTTACTTGTATAAATAATACAATTATCCAAAAAAAATACCTGTACCATCTCAATTAACGCATTATCAGCTAGACCAGATAGACCCGCTAACAATGTCAGGAAAACAACACAATTTGATTCATTTATAATTTTTCCGTCCCTAGCTAATAGTTTTATTTGCAGTTACGTAGACTAGGTGTCAAGTTTTAGTTGCCAATTTCAAGAATCCAAATGTAAATTATACTAGGTGTCTAAGTTTTTGTGCCAGCTTTTCTTACAAAATCTAACTTATAACTTAAAATTGAAAAGTGTCGTATAAGTGATATGTCTATAATAACTTATAAATTATCTAGGTGTTTGGATAATTTTAGGTATAAGTTACTTATAATCTGATAACGTGTTTGGTTAATTATAATTTATAAGTTATAACTTTTTTAAAATAAAATTAAAACATAAATTATAAATTACATTAGTTAATAATTGTAATATATTAATATAAAATAAAAGAAAAAAATTAAAAAACAAAAATAATGATCTCAGAAAAAAATTATATAATACACAACATTCATCTCGTTGAAATTTAAATTATATTATTAATTCGGGTTAAAAAAAATAAAACTTAATATAATTTTATCGATTTAATTTGGTCGGTATAATGGTCTTGAGTTAACATAAAATTATATGATTGAAACGGGCTGAAACAAAAGAAAAATTAAAAGATGACAAACTATCATTAAAAATTTTAAATGAAAAAAATTTAAATTTAAAATTTTCATCAAATTAAATTAAATATACATAAAATATAATATTAAAAATATTTCATGCAATCACGGGGTTTTAAGCCTTACAAGTATAAAACAGTAGACAAGGAAGAAAACTAGATGGTTGAACAGAAAATGAAGAATGAAAACGAAAATGTCAGAAATTCTAACTTTCTCCATACAACTAAAAAAGTTTGAAAGAAGCTCTAGAATGGATTCGAGGAAAGTGCATCTTTGAATCAGATGCCAAGCTAGTGGATGCATTTCAGAGGGATCGAGGGAGATCAAACTTTGATACTATTGTTGAAACTTGTAGTAGTAGTCTTAAACACTTTAAGGAAGTGTCGATTGTTTTTGCTAGTCGATCTGCGAATAGTGTGGCTCATGTATTAGCACAAACTGCATATTCTATGTCAGGTCCTACGGAGTGGTTTAGTGCTGCTCCAGATTTTATTTCATGTAACCTTGAGTTGGATTTAAATTAGTATAAGCAAGTACGTTTTATTCAAAAAAAAAAAAAAAAATTGGCTAAATATGGTTTATGGCTTAATTTGCCAAACACTACACACATGACAGGAATGTGCTTAAAGTTTAAATGAAGCTCAAGAATGATCCCCCAAACAGGCCCTTAGTTGCCAATCTCAAGAATCCAAATGTAAATTATGGGCCTGTTTGTGTGATTGGCTTGTAAGCATGTAACCATGAGGATTTATCGATCCAATTTATAAGTTGAATTGACAACTTATAAGCTGATAAGTTGAATATTAGTAACGACGTATTTTTTCTAAACTTATTTTTTATTTTTCATTTTTTATCAATTTTAGTTTAAAAATATACTTTTAAAATGTTAATCAAACTTAAATTATACAAATTAAGATAATTATATTTAAATATTATTTATTTTAGTTCATTTAAATAAAAAAAAATCTGACTTATAAGTTAAATCATCCAAACACTTATATAACTTATAAGTATTTATTAACTTTTCACTTATCAATCACTTCTTCGATTTAAGTCATAAATTACTTATTTTAAGATTTTTCAAACGGACACTATATTTATTGCGTACTACTCCCTCCTCCACTGACTTATTTAATTTACTTTTCAGCACGCTTTTCAATACTCGTTTAAAGTATAATTTTATAATATTTTTTTAAAAAAAATTTGAATAAAAGTTTAGTGTTTAAACTTTTATTCAAAAGAAAATTAAAAATTCATTATGAAACTATACTTTATAAAAGGCTCGAAATACGTGCAAATAGTGAACATAAACATCCCAGTGGGACGGAGGGAGTAATTACTTAACTTGGCACTAAGAATTTGTTTGACCTAAAAAATTTTAATTCATAAAATAATTTTAAATATTGGTAGGTGAATTTTACGTACTAATCTATACTATAGCATAATAACCGAAATAACCGAAATAACCGAAATGGGGTATAATTTGTAGTATGGTTGACCCCTCATTTTGGTTATTCCTTTATATCACGATTGTCGGATCTTCTTTATTAAATAATCAGAGATGTTAAATCCAAGTACTAAAAAAATACACTCCACAAGTTCTCAGGTTCGAATCCCGTCAACAACAAACATTTATATTATTATTTATAAAAATACATAATATAAGTTCTCAGGTTCGAATACCGTTAACAACAAACATGTATATTATTTATAAAGATACATACAAGTTTTTGTATTCGAATCCCCCTCAGCAAAAACAAATATTTACATTATTATTTATGAATAAGATCTCATCAATCATATACTATTTATACTATTTGAATTTAACTTGAAATTATAATTATATAATCATTATTTAGTATTTAATTATTTATATAAAATTTTAATAAAATTATATAAAATAAAATTTAAAATATATAAATATTAAACAAGATGCACCACCTTTATTAATTCGTATCCCACCACCTTTACAAAATGAATTTGTGTAGTAACTGCTTGGTTCCCATGACAAATCTATATGTTTTTAATTTAAAACAGAAAATACGTGAGGGTTTTTTTTTCCTTAAAAAAAAATACGTGAGGGTTTTATAATTAGGTGCAACAACTAATGTCAGAAGCCTACCCAACTCGTGGACCAGTTCTACGCTCTCTTTTCGTTTTAATTTTAATAGTAGGCTATTTTTAACCGTATTTTAATTCTTTGGTTGTACTCCCTCCGTCCCTTATTTATATTTTTTAAGATTGTTTGATACATATTTTAAGATGCATATTAGGTATAGTTTTGTATATTTTTTTACAATTTTTATTTTTTGAATAAAAATTAAAATATTTAACTTTTATTCAGAAAAATAAAATTGTAAAAATAAATTACATAACTATACTTTTTATGCACCTTAAAATGCGTGCCGGACATTTTCTCAAAAATCTAAACAATTGGAAGGGACTGAGGGAGTATAGCAAAAAAAACTTAAAATTTTTTTTCTTCAAATAAATGTATGCATTAAAATTATTATTTATAAAATAATAACAAAAAAATGAATTATAGGATCAAAATACTTTAAAAGTGTTTCTCAAAAAGTTAAATATAAAAATGAAACGGAAAAAATGTTAGCTAACAGTAGCAATAGCAACTATAACACTGACTGATTAATTTAATACTATAAATTTTATTATAATTAACCAAAGTTAAATATTAGAATGGGCTTCATAGTTTAAACTATCTTCTGTTGTCGGACCCAGCAGTCACATTGGGCTTAAACTTAATGTAACATGTCTAATTACGGAAATATTTGGGAAATAAAATGGAATTTTTTAACATACAAAATGAGTCGCCGATGAAAAGATGCATAACAAGTTCTAAACTTTCATACTCCTCCGTAAGGCTTGATTATCTCAGTACAGCTTCTAAGCTATAAAACACAATTGTGAATGAAAACCAAACATTCTGTATTCTACTTCACTCTAATAAAAGGGCACTTGCGAATGGAAAAATTGAAGACAAGATTCGACGGTGCAAAAACATTACTACTAAATAAAGACAAGTAAAAGAGCAGCATAAATGCGCGAGACAGTAATTCTCCATTTCTCCTATACATTCCGTATAAAACATGAGAAAGCTTGAAAGGTCAATCAATACGTTCATCTAAACAGACTTCCTAATGATCACCAACTGATGATATTTCCGATGAGGAAGTTGCACCAGCATCACTGGTTGGGATGCTCATAACATGTTCTGAGGATACTACTATATTTGCCTCATTGCTATTTTCCCATGAAGGCACTTCCAGAGCATGTTCTGAGGACATAATTTGCACCCGATCACCATCATTCTGTGACGACACTTCCTCAATATGTTCCTGAAACAAAATATCTATGTGATAAAAACTGTCCCTTGACGACACTGCCGCGGCCTGTTCTGGAATAGAGGGCACAATGTCGGCTCGACAAAGTGGACAATTTGGGTGCGAACCTACCCACCTATCAATACATGGCACGTGGAATTGATGTGCACATTCGGGTAGTACTCGTAACTCATCATTCTCTTTGAATTCCCCAAGACATATGGCACATACACCTTCATTGCACTCTTTTGTGTACTTAAAAGTTGGAATTGACTGCAGACTCGAATTGCTCCTACTGCTACTACTAGCTCTATGGTCTCTAGTATTATTACCAATTCGGACATTTCGCCAGGGACGTTCGTTTTCCAGCGCTTCTTGCCGCCTCTCTTCTGAGCTACACCAACCAAGCAACATGAAATGGAGTGTTGCTACAATGATAGCCCCGGCAATGACCCCGAGAAGTCCGATGAAGAGCGGGTTAACATCATGGTGCCTGTGATCTTCTCGGCCTAAATTAGACATGGAAACAATGTGACTTACAAGTATGTTATGGCAATCAAATGTTAAGTTTTGTTCATGTTGGAAGTCTTTTATAATTGTGTATCTATGTAAAATAATAATAATACGAGTAGAGGAATTCTTTCACTTGTATAACTTAGGAATCACGCACAAACGATCTACTAAAATTGATTACAGTTTTGGAGGGAAGTGGAATCACCTAACGTACCCTCCAAATCATTGAATTAAAGAAATGTAATTTAAATTTGAATGACAATTACCCAACAGGATAGACATGCATACAGCCTAAAGGGCTCGCAAAAAATTCAAAAAAATTGATATTCGTGCAAAAAATTCGTATTCGTATCCGAGAAAAAACGAATATTATTTGTATCCGAAATAAAGCGGATATTGTTTGTATCCGAATTCGTGATATTCGAATCCGAATTTAAATACATATATAATATTTAAATTATGTAATATATAATTATAAATTTATTCTATTAACTTGTAGTGTATTGTTAGATATATTTGATAATGTCATGGCTAATATGTTTTATGTTTAGATTTCAGATCTTATTTGAACAGGACAAATCAGTACTTAACTGATCAGTACTTATACTGGACGTCAGGACTTAAGGGATATCAGTACTTATGTTATCAGGAGATAGATATCAGAACTTAAGTGCTGAAGGACGATCAGATAAGGACAGTAGCTGATTAAAGTTAAGAAGATCAAGATAAACATAAGAAGAGATATGCATGAAGAAGGAATTCCATAAAGAATGGAATACTTGGAAGAAAAGATATCTGATTGATATATATTAGGAAGCAGAATTATATTCCATATCAATTAGCGATTATCTTGTAACTATGTAATATATAAACACAGACATAGGGTTTACACTATAAGTGTTATCATTATCGAGAATATTATTTACTGTAACCCTAGCAGCTCTCGTGATATTTTGTTCATCACTGAGAGATAACAGTTCCAGATTGTAACAGAGTTTATTGTTTCAATAAAGTTTGTTTTCTGTTACATAAGTTCTTGAAGTTTGATTTGATTGTAATAAACACTGTATTCACCCCCTCTACAGTGAAAGTGTGACCTAACAAGTGGTATCAGAGCCTTCTGTTAACACACATACAGTTAAAGATCCAAACACAATCATGTCTGACACAGAAACTCCAACTAAGCCTACCAAAACTGAGGAATCATCAAAGACATCAATTCAGAGTCGATATGAGACTATCAGAGTTCCCATATTGAGACCATCTGAATATCCCATATCGAAGGTAAGGATGACCATGTTTCTGGAAGCAACAGATCCAGAATACCTTGATAGAATCAAGGAAGGGCCTCACAAACCTACCAAGCTCGCTGTTGTAGTTGCAGGTGAACCAGCAAAGACTGTACCAAAGGAAAAGAGTGATTACACTGCTGAAGATATAGCATCTATTGCTAAGGATGCCAAGGTACGACACTTACTGCATAGTGCCATTGATAATGTAATGTCAAACAGGGTAATCAACTGCAAGACTGCCAAGGAGATATGGGATGCACTGGAGACAAGGTGTCAAGGAACTGAAACAGTTAAGAAGAACAGGAAGACAATACTCACTCAAGAGTATGAACATTTTGACTCAAAATCTAATGAGTCATTGAATGATTTATATGATAGATTTGTCAAACTTTTGAATGATTTGTCATTGGTTGATAAAGAGTATGATCTTGAAGATACCAACCTAAAATTCCTGTTAGCTCTTCCTGAATGCTGGGATTTGAAGGCAACAACAATAAGAGACAACTACAATCTTGATGAAACAACTCTTGATAAAATCTATGGAATGCTCAAGACTCATGAACTTGAGATGGAACAAAGAAGCAAGAGGAAAGGAGGAAAGTCAAGGACAGTTGCTCTCAAGGCTGAAGAGGAATCCCCCAAAGCACCTTCCTCAAAGAAAGACAAGGGTAAAGCTCTTTTCATAAAGTCTGATACTGAGTCATCAAGTTCTGAGAGTGATGATGACTCAGATTCTGAAAGCTTGCCTGAAACTGATGCTGATGAGGAGATGATGAAGCTGTGTGCTCTTATGGTGAAAGGAATCACAAAGATTGCATACAGGAAGTTCAGGAAGGGAAAGAAGTTTTCCAGGAAAGGCATAAGTTCTGATAAGAAGAATTTCAGAAGATCTGAAGGAAGAGGAGTAAAGTCTGACAGAGGAGATTACGCCAATGTTAAATGTTATAATTGTGGTGAGAAAGGCCACATATCTCCTGATTGCAAGAAGACCAAGAGTGACAAAGGCAAAGCTCTTGTCACAAAGCAGAAAAGCTGGACAGACACCTCAGACTCTGAAAGTGAGGAGAACTATACATTGATGGCAAATGCTGATAAATCAAGTTCTGAGAGCAGTTCTGAAGCTGCTGAAACAAAGGTACCTCAGACTACTTATGCTTTTCATACTGATGATATTAATGAGTTGAGAAGATATCTTAAAACCATGTTTGTTAGTTATAGAGATCAAACTTTAACATGTGAAAGATTAACTTCTGAAAATCTTGCTTTTAGGAAAAGAAATGATTTCTTAGAAAAAGAGTTAGTCATGTTCCATCAAACTCAGAAGGATAGAGATGATGCTTTTTATGTTAGGGATGAAGTGCTAAAAATGAATGAATCTCTAAAAACTGAGTTAGAAAAGGAGAGAGAGATTATTAGGACTTGGACTAACTCTGGCAAAACAACTCAAAATTTGCTAAGCAGTGGAAACTGGAAAGAGGGCTTAGGTTATGGAGAAAATAAAAATGAAAAAGGAACTGTAGAAATTAAGCCTGTTGATAAGCAAAAGCCGAAGTTAAAACCTGTTAAGTTTGTAACTGAAAAATCTGAAAATGAGTAATCAGAAGTTAAAAAGGAATTAGCTTCTGACAAACTAAAACAGGAAAAGACAGCTGAAGTTAACATAGGCTTAATGACAAAGAAGCAACTTAAGCATAAGCTGAAAGATGTTAAGAATGCAAACAAGGTAAAATCACCTAGGAAAAACAGGAATGGAAAGGAAGGTGTGAATAAAAGCAATAACTATAAATCTGTTCCTGATTGTAACAGAGGTTATTTTTTCAATAAAGTTTGTTTTCTGTTACATAAGTTCTTGAAGTTTGATTTGATTGTAATAAACACTGTATTCACCCCCTCTACAGTGAAAGTGTGACCTAACATGTATGTATATGAATTAAATAATATATTTATACAAATTTTATATAATTATACAAATACTTTACATATATAAAAATATCATTTGAGCTTTATTAGTAAAAAAAATGTTCTAAAATCATTATCAATGTGGTAGGGGCATCAAAAAATCCGACATTCATCCGAAATATCCGCATTCGTATTTGAAAAAAAACGGATATTATCTGTATACGAAATAAAACAGATATTATCTGTATCTGAATACAACAATTACAAATACAATTATGAATATTAGCAGTTCTACATGCATACATGCATAGAGCCACGTGCATTGAAGACACAAATATTATCAACAATGCCCCGCGTGACGTACATAGTGTAATTATTATTATTATCATCTAGCTTTTGGAAATATGCTTCAGTTTTACTACTTTTTAGCTGTTCGGTTAAGGTCTTGTTAGGACTCTTTTGGGTTTTGATTAGCCCAGTTTTAGCAAGTAGTGTAGATTTCTACAGGTTTTGTGGTTGGGTTTTGGTGTTTGGGCTGAAGTCTGATGTTGAACCTAATTGTAGTACTTTTGCGGGCTTTTTAATATATAGTTTATTTGCTTTTCAAACTAAATAATTAAGAATTGTACTTTGCTTTTAATATATAGTAGTACTTTGCTGGCTTTTGTGGTTAGGTTTTGGTGTTTTGGTGATGGCAAAAAACAAAATAAATTAAGAATTGTAACAGCGGAATTTTGGTGTTAGCTGTAGTAGCAATATAAGTGCCCACTTGAAAAAATTTAAAATAAATAACTTAACTTAAAATAAATAAATGACGTATAAGTAATAAATAGATGATATATATAAGTGAAATAAGTATTTGGAGAATTTTACTTATAAGTCAGATTTTTTCACTTAAATGAATTAAAATAAATCATTTTTAAATACAATTATCTTAATTCGTGAATTTTGAATTAGAAAAATATTTAAAAACATATATTTAAAAATTGAAATTAATAAAAAACCGAAAAAATAAAATAAATTAAAAAAAAATATGTCGTTACTAACATTCAATTTATCAACTTATAAGTTATAAATTCGACTTATAAGTTGGCTTAATAAACACTTATTAATAAATACTTACGAACTTATAAACCAATAAATTACTTATTTAATGGTCCTCAAACAGACCCTAAGTATGGTATGAGTTGTTTATATGCCCGTGATAAAAGTGAATTAGTTAAGCAGATCGGAGCGAAGTCAATAATTAAGCAAGCACTGGGTATCAAATTAATTAAAATTGATCCTATTTTTGGCCAATTAATCTGAACTATTATGACCCAATACTAAATTGGATTCAAAAAACGTTGACGTAATTTTAATGGATTGGATTTGAATTTTAACTTTTTTTAACCAATCCAAATAACCCGATCTTTTTAAAATAGCCCTGGAAATTTTCACATGATGTACACTTCCATTCTATACTTATTACATATTTTGCCTTACTATTGATCCTAAAACTACATTCATTGCATTACATTTATAGTAGTTAATAATAACATTTATAATCGATTAAGATCAGACCCTTAAAAATAAACTCAGTGGCTTCTGTATTTAAACTAACAGTATAATTCTAGGAGTTCAATAAAAAAAATGAAAGATAGTGTGGGGCCCACACTATATATATCCAGTTATCCACAGGCATGCTCTGGTGATATTGCTTCAATTGTTGTCTCCAAATTATAGTCGTTCAATAATCTCAATATACATTTAGTCCTTGTAAAAACAAAAAAATAATGAAAACATCAAAGTCAAGATTAATTGCTGAGGAATATTGAGATCCTCTTCGTGGGGCAATAATATTAAAGTATCTCTGACCATATGTTCCTAAATATAATATAAATAATATAATTTTTAATAAGTTTAACCTAATAATCCTTTTATTTTGCCTTTTAATTATATAATAATCATACTTCAAATATAACAACAACAAAAATTTAAATTGAAACATGTGTAAGTAAATATTTTATTAATAAAACTTAGTTAAAAGCTACCTAATAACTCTTAAAATAAATGAGAGAGCATAGGCTCAAACAAGATTTTAATAGCCCCTACAAACTTGTTTGAGCTCTATTTTTATCATATATTTTTTTATATTTTAAGTTAAGAATTTATTTAAAGAGTTTATTAGAGATAATCTAAGCTAATACAGAAAAATAAATGAGTAAACTTGATGATTGTGAATGCTTACGTGCCATTAGGCAATAGCATAATGATGAATTAGTTGATTGTATTTCATAAATAATTCATCAAGACCTTTTTTCCAATGAGAAACAGAGAAAATGGTGTGGACCTCTGATCTTTTAGATAATAAAATTGGGAAAATGGAAGCTATGCTTATTTAAAAAATAATAATTTATTAAATTTTAAAATTTGGTGGAGGCGCCGACTCAGTTTATATGCACAGAGAAAACAAGAGAAAGGAATCAATTTCTTATTTGAAAAATATATGGTGGTGCGACTGCCTGCTGGTGCTCGGGTTCCTCAGCGCGCGGAGACACGTTGCAATAGTCACATGCACTTATAAAGATTGAGTATCTATTTTTTTCTTTTTTTTCTTTTTATGTTATATGATTTTTGCTTTTAGAGACAAGCAAGATCAGAAACACCACAAATCTCAGGTCAATGAGATGAGTGGGTTTTCTCAATAATTGAGATAAATAATTCAACTTTCATTTGCTTTTTTGCCCCTTCACTTTTACTACTAACCTTTCCGCATCGCCTAAGATGTATCAATATTCAATACATATCAATATATTCATAATAATGTTTACTAGCACTAGAATTTATAAATTACCTTAAATACCCTTCATTATTTTACTCTGCTAAATCATTTACTTACCCTTTTTTGTCATGAAAAATTCAGCTGGAGTATTCATAATAATCATATTGACCCAATTGCAATCCATGAATTCGGCCGATTTCAATGTGGCAATACAAAAAATATTATACTTAATCGGATACTCCATCCACTATCCATGGGTTCTGGGTAACCCAACTTACTATCCAACAGATTTGACGTGCAACCAACATGGTAACTACCATGACAAGAAAGTTGATAACAACAATGACACCTTATTTTTCAAACAAATAAGGAATGTAGCATCAATCTTGCTGATCACAATTATTTTCTACTTTTATAAAATAAAATTTACCAGTCAATCATTTAATATGTTTGATTTTTTTAACATTAATTTTATATCCTTAAAAACTATTATCCTCAGCACACTACTCCATATATATTACGTTTAACATTTTCATTGAGATTTAATATTCTCAACAATAATTTGGTAGCGATTAATATATTATATAAATTAATAAGAGTAAATAGTCATATAAATTATTTATTTATAAATTACACCCTACAAAAATATAGATATAGTTCTAATTGATTTTTTTTATCATTTACAAAATCAATAATCCAAATAATATCATACATGTCCATAATTCATGCTATAATTGATTCTTTTATGATTAGAAAATCACTATTTTATTATTTGAATCATGGAAACAATTATTAAGTGTTGATTTATCTATACATGCATCAATTCCTCCCACTAATTATGTCTCAATCACATATATAAACCATGTTCATCCTTTCACACAAAATCACATCTTCCTACTAACAGTTAGCAACCACTACACAAACGTAATAATACTCAACTATTTCTGATTTTCTATTTTCTCATAGTTTTTTATGTATCTATCATGTAGTTAAAAGTTGAATTGATTCGAACTAATTTGCTGAATATACTATTTTCCAGATATTTAGCAACAATATTCAATCAATTATCTTCTCTCGACCTCTCTAGAACCACCTGGAAAATTAAAGTAAGAGTAACTCGAATGTGGCTTTCGGTTCCAAACTCTTCTACCGCAAGCGATGCCATCAAGGGATAACCTCATTCTGCTGGTTAATAGTGTAAAATCTATATTTTTTAAACTTATAATAGTTACATAAAGTTATATCTAAATATCAATCTATTTATAAAATATTTATATGTTTAACCACTTCTTCACCATTGTTTGTTTATGTAGGATTGCCATGTACATGCTTACATATATCCATATTACTGGAAAATGCATTCTGATAAGATAGTGGAGGGTGGTGTATACGTGTTTTCTAATTTTTACACCAAAAAAGATCTTGGAACACTAAAACCTATTTTTTCTAGGTTAATAATTAATTTCTCACATACAACAACTGTAAATCCTGTTGGTGATGATGTTATGATATCTACCCACAAATTTGAATTTGTGGATCTGAGTGAATTATTTATTGTTGCACAAGCAAACAGTGGTGCATAATTTCTAGAATTTACAACAGGTTTTGAGGACACAATCATTTTTTTAAATTTTCAAGTAATTTTTTTCCACGCAAAGTGTCTAACGTCAAGATTGATTGTAGATGTTATGGGAGTATTAGAGAGTTTTGAGGAGCTTTCCAAGATTGGTACTAAGTTTGGTCAAAGGGACATTATCTATTTTCAGATTACTGATGGAATGTATTAATTTTCTTGATTCTTTCTGATTATTTTTTATGTACATATATTTAATATTACATTCCATATTGTATGTTTACTATTACTTCATCTATTATTTTATTCTAGGCATTCCTCCAAAGTTACCGTGTGGGGTAATCATGGAATTGCATTTGATGCACGTTATAAAGAGATTCCAAAAGAAGAGCGAGTGATTGTCATATTGACCAATACCAAACTTAAGATTTTTCATAGTTAGTTAATTTTTAATGAACTAACCTCCTTATTAATAAAACTATCGACTATATTGCAGCAATGAAGCTTATTTTTTAAATTTTCTTGGTTGCAGCCTCTATTCAATTTAACATTATACCTGCTTCCAAAATTTATCTAAATTTGTACCATGATGCCATTTTTGAGATGAGACAAATGTTTACGTTGCTGACACATTTGAGTAATTATGGCTCTTTAGTATGTATTTATTCTCAATACCAAAATTATTATATGTACTTCATTTCTTGAATTACACTCCGTGAAGAAGGTTACGTTCCTTCGAGGAAAGCTATATCATCATCAACTCAATCCGAAGGGTCAATTTATCATATTATTCATACTATCACGCTAAAAAAACTTAGTGAGAAAACTGCAACTGATTTTTTGAAGGTATTAATTATTTATTTGCTTTACACAGTTTTACTAACTACATAATTATATAAATTTGAGTTTATTTTTTTTTCTACTGCCTCCAAATAATTTTATTCATCATATGTTAATCATTTTTTAGATGATTTTCCAATACAAAGTGAAAGTTAATAATGTGGAGGAGAGTGCCGGCTGATGGTACCGTAGCTGCAACAAGAAGGATTGCTCTGGAGAAGTCACAAAACTGGAAGGAAAATATAAATGCTCCACATGCAATCAAAATAATCATGTTCCTCAAAAAAGGTTGTATAATTGTAAACTAAACCAGTTTACAGTTATATAAGACTTCAAAAAATCACATATGTTCTTAATCATTTTTTTAATATATAGGTTCAAGATTTTTTTTACTTGTAGAAGACTCTACAGAAGTGTTTAATTTCGTCCGCTATGACCGTGCTGCAAAACGACTTGTGGGTAAAGCAGTAACAAAACTTATTGCCGAAGGTTTCGAGGTGTGCCAATTTGTTATTATGGTATCTTTGTTTTAAATTCAGCTTTTAATTTCTATTTTATAATAAATTTACTTGTCATAATCAATTATATTTTAGGATTCAGGAACATATCCTATGCATATTAAGGCTATTGCAGGGAAAGAGATTACACTCGGAATTCAGCTAAATGATGATAACATCATCCTCAATAGTTCAATTTACTTTGCAATTGATGTTTATGATACTAATGACTCCGCATCTTCCATGTCTGCAAATACGGTGACCTCTGAAATTTCAAACTCAGTAAATGTAAGTCTTATTGTAATGCTCAGATTTCATCATATGATACTTAAACTATTTATTTTTTGTATCTCATATCATTCACAATTGATGATCCAGTGTCTATATATTTTTACAGTCTGATGTGGTAGAAATTACGGACCATGGACATACTCCAGGATCCGCTAGGTCTACCAGCAAGAAAATACAATTGGTAAGCAGTTGGTTATTATTTTACCACATATAAAAGTGATAAACTTTACACTTTTATGATATATAGTTCAATGATAAACCTGAATTCTAATTACACCCATTTGTTTCTTTTTTAGGAGAGGTAGATGCCCATTTTTGCCTGGATCTTTGTTCAGAATGCATAGGGTGATCATGGCATTTCCAGTTTTTTGTTATTTTAGTCGTACCAATCCATTTTTATTATTATTTCCCAGACACTTTTAAGTGTAATATTTCCATATTTTGTATTTATGCTTTAAAATAAAATCAAGAGATTCGACAAATTTAATGACTATTAGTGTAATAACTCCTTTATTTCAGGGGTTTTGTATGATCGGAGTGTCAAAGTTTATACATATTATATTTAATGGTTACCGCGTAAAAAAATTTAACTAAGGATTTATCCCATAGGACAGGCTCTTATAAGTTATAACCATACGTACTTTAACTTTGGATGTCTCACTTTGGGAATATTAGTCATACGAGTTCACTCATCTATCAACGTAATTATCAAATTTGATATAAATTAATGATCTAATATGATGATCAAGTTATAGTTTTAATCTATATATTTGATGATCTTAATATAACCATAATAAAGTAAGTGTCTACTTAGATACTACTGGAAATATGTGTAATCAACACCAAAGAATAGATGTTGGATATTCTACTGGAACAGATACTGTACTATTAGATTACTAAAAATTGATAAAAACAAAACTCTACTACAGTAAAAGCAAAGGAGACAACAACCAGGAGGAGCTAATTTATTCCAACACCAACTTAACCAAAACAAAATATTGTACAATTTTGTGCATCAATCATATCCTACAAAAGCCAAAAATTTAAAAATCAGATTAAAATAAGTGCTCATGGTTGGTACGTTTCTGTAAGTTAACGAACACTGAAACACTGCAAATAATTTAAGAACTAACAACAAGTGATTTCTACACAGGAGTAAACTTTTTTTCTTTTCTTTTTTAAGAATATTAAGATCTCTTTCATTTACAGAATTTGTGTAGCACTTAATACACTTCGAATAAAACTATGGCAGTCGAAATAAGAAAGTTATCCTATAATTTGACATCTTGCAAGAAGGTTCTTCGAAAAAATCACTAGCTCAACATTAGTGTATTTACCTGATGATTGTCCGTTGACGAACACTTGCAAAGTATGGACATCTGACATAATAGTAAGAATATGATCTTTTCCATACTTGAGGAACCATTCATTCGATGTTATATTCACGATGAAGAGAACAGAGTAAGATCATACTTAATATCAGTAGATGATAATACTTACTCTGCAAGGTACCACAAATAATATGAGCAAACTATGGTGAGAATTAATTGCTCATACAACCCCCATTTTTCTAGAGTATCACCGTCATCAACAGTTGGAGCTTCTTCGGTGAAAGATTGTGAGTGGAAACCTGCACTAACATAGAGCATATTCATATGAGCACTGTGGAAACTTAACTATAAATATTATTATTTGGGGTGATATTAGCTGAAGGATTGCTAAACAATATATATATGTTTTGGTTTTGAACCTTTAAATATAAAGACAGAACGACAGAAATCATTTTTCATAATGTTTGTCATTACAAATCATAAATGATGCAGACATAGTTAACATTTAAACAAAAGGAATATCGGCTTGGATTGTTTCTCATATACATATAATCGAATAAATCTAACAATGATTATTTTTATATTAATTATTATAGGAAGTACAATCAAACTAATCATCTGACCATGTGGGATATGATAGATTTCTGGAGTGGATACATGGACCTCGGTCCACCATCCAAAATTTATTCTCAACAATGAATCATGTACCTTATCAATTTGTCGACACCTTTATAGAATTACAAACAACTATTATTTAAGTAATCTACATTAGTATATCACTTCTCCAATTATAGAGTTCTTATTAATCTATCTACCATTTACTGCATAAATAGAAAAATTATTCAAAGATGCTGGGAAGATCCTCCAGGATTTCACCATTATTATTTTCCTGATGCCAGTTTCTTACATGAATTAGAGAACAAACTAATTACGTTAGAGCTTGGTTACAACCAAGCTCAGCAGCGAGAGAATCATGAGAAGTTGTTTACAAGTTTAAACGAAGACCAACTTTAGGAATAAGCTTTTATACTCAGCAGTGTCGCAAATAATGTTGGTGGCATATTTTTTGTATATGCTTCAAGTGGATGTGGAAAGACATTTATATGAAAAACACTCGATTGCAGACTACGTAGTCTAGGCAGTATTGTGATTCACGTATCCTACTCTGGAATTGCAGTTACGTTTCTTCCAGGAGGCTGAACCGCTCATTACAGATTTCACATGCCGCTAAAACTTGACCAGTGCTTGGTTGCAGGTATTAAACATGGCTTAAAGATTGGAGAGTTAATTAACAAACTAAGAAGTAATGAAGAATAGAAAGAATGATGCATAGGATAAATATAGGGGAAATAGTTGACAAGTCATAGTGATAATATGTTGCGGTTTAGCAGTCTGAAATCTTGGAAAAAATACAGTTTAACAGTTAAAAAAATTGCATATGGACATGCGTACATTGCTTTAAAAACTATAAGGAGGACTAATGACAAATATTCAGAATCAAAATAGTAAACTGCAACCAAGTAGTAGCAAATCAAGCCAAAATGGTAAAAACAATAGAGCATGAATAAGGATCACCAGATACTGCTCAACAACTACTATATCAAAAGTTACTTCATCTGCCAACAAACTAAGAACAACTACATCGTTAACTTTCAGTCCGTTTTCCCGCACAAATTTGTTCCATCCGGCCGAGAACCTTCTCTTTCCATTAGTCATGTTAATTTCAATGTTCCAAATTTGCCCAAATCTTCTATGATAGGATGCAGGGTCCCATCAATGTACTGTAAAATTATTGTTTCCAATTCATAATTTTTGGTATTTAAGAATCTTCCACTACTGTCCACACTAAAAATAATAAATTGAAAACTTACCAATCCGTTACAATATGTACCAACATGAGATTTCATAAGAGTAAATGCAACTTCTCCAATAATGTTTTCGCCCATTTCCTCAAGTCCAACTTCGATATTGTCGTTTCCATCACTATTATCAATAATATCAAGATTGTCTATGTGATTATATTCGGTCTCACTGTCATGACCATCTTTATTATAACTAATTTGGATAATTATATCATTATTTAGTTCTTCTCCTTCTTCTGATATAATTTTTGTGTAATCTATGTCATCCACATCTGAAAATTTAATAATAAGATACATTATGCTTCATTATATTATTATAATGACATATTAAATTGTGTAAAAACTTATTAAGTACTTGAATATTCTTCTTTTCACATATCTTTCATAAACAAATGTCCAGGTGTAATATCAGGTCTCGAAGATATTAAATCATATTCCACCTCCATCACATCGCTCTTGCAAATTCTCATCCTGGCTTCATGATTTCCATCAATCGTGATTAAAAAGGTATCACGTCTTTGTAGACTATATTTCTTGAAGATTTTTCGCAATTATCCAATACCATGTGTCTTCTTTATATGATACTGAAAAAATAGTATCTCCGCAACGTACTGTATTCACGTTGAAAAGCATATGATCATAAAATAATTGAACCATCATTGGTGGAATATATCAGGTAACAATAGTTTAGAAGATATTGTAGTACATATTTTTTTAAACAGTAAACTAAAAAATTAATGTATGTACCGAGTCAGCTTATAATTTATTTGTAATGCCACGTATGCAAGTGCATTACATGTAAAAAAGATGCAGTCATATCTTCGGTTCCTATTCAAAAGATATATACTTAGAAAGAATCATAGATGTAACATTAATCATCTATTCTCATATAATGAATATTATTATTATTAATAAAACACAAAAAGGCCAAATATTAACTAATGACATTTCATGTGGTCGAATATCATCACTTTTGAACAGACAAACATGAACCAGGTGTTCGTCCAATGAAATAAGTGAATCGAACACGAGAATATCAAATATTTTCACTTCAGTATCCATCACGAATTGTTTCCATCCATTACCAAAATAACAATCATTGTGGAATTTTTCAATTTTAACTTCCAAGGTTTTTATACAGAAATACAATTGTATTGTGTCCCCGTCTTTGCATTGTCCATATAATTCCGACACTTTTTCGGAAGTAGCTGTATCAGTAAAATAATCAAAAAGTTAAACATTTATAACATAAAAAGAATATAAGAAAACATTTGTGTATCAACAGACCATTTTACTTATCCATGGGCCAATATCAGATGGGCGGATGGTATGTTCGTAAAAACTTAATTTCCTTCCAAGTACGCTAAAAAAATACCGCATCCTCGCTTTCTCATCCTCCAAATCATCCAAACCGAGAATGAACTCTTTTTCTTTTATATTATTAGGTATATATACACAATTTTGTGAATCACAACCAGAATAATCTATTGTCAGGCCAGATGAATTATATATCTCAATAAAGAAATTTCCACCTCCATTATAATCCAACAATGCCGTATACATTTGTCGGACATTATGGCTTTTCATAAAATTTTCAAATCCAAGTAATTTTTTATTATAACTATCATAAAATCCTTCTCAATTAATTCCTCCTCTGCATATAAGAAAGATTTGTCGAGGAAGTTTGGCACCAAATTCCATGGCGAATGGTTTTGGTACTCTTTGTCATCAATATATACGCAAACAATCAATTTCACATTTATATTAATTGCCAACGACTCAATATTGAGTATTGTATTACATACCAATGAACCAAAAGAGTTATGTTCACAAATTCCGATTAAGAAGTTTTTCCTCTTAGCTTTAAGGTCTTCTTATGTGCTTCATAAGAGACCTTGCAAAATTTGATAATATTGAAATCATTACGTAATTTTCATGAAAAATTATAATAACTAAATTTTTCAAAAAATATGTCAGAATTATGCTAACTTTTTATTCATCCAAACATCAACTTGGAGAATATTGTAGATGTTAAATATCACAAGCAATGTATAGATTATAAATAGTAAAATAATTTGACATTACTTAGCAAGAGATTGTTATGTAAATCATATTAAATTATAAATAATAATACACAAAACAATATATTATAACTCTTTAAAAGTGGTGATGTAAAATATATGTGTTTTTGTACTTTCAAACTAAGTACAAACTAACCTTCATCATTTTTGCAAGAGAGATGGTACAGTGCTAAACTGTGACTTGCAATAAGAGCCGATACGATGATATTTTATATTAATAGAACTTATAATCTAAGATCATTTTACAATACATCTTGGTTTTTGTAGGATTTTTTTACATTGTATCTCTCGAATTTATGCAGTTTACTTAATTGTTGCAATGATTTTCAATATAATTAAATGAATATCTTTATTAAGATTTGACCAAGATCGATATATATATGTGTGTGTGTGTTTTTTTTAACATATTGGACAGTTTTAGGTTCATATTTTTCACATAATAATTTATAACTTATTAACAATCATTACACTTTTATATTTTTAAAAGGCTCAATAGAAATAACCAATTTTCCTGCATCAAAGATATATCTTAATCATGATTTGGAGGTGGTAATAATAATGAGAGAAAGGTGTTTTTATTATAAGTTATGTTATATTAATATTAAATATTAAATATATTAACATAATTTATTTTTTTAGTTTTAAATTACAATTATATTATTTATACATTTTTTGTTAATATCTTATCATGTTTTTTGTTTCAGTCAAGGATTTGATGGACCGCTTTTTTGCCGAGTGAAATTATTAGTCATCATCAAAGATCTTAAGGATTTAAAATTGCAATATTAAGACCAGAGTATTTTCAAATACGCAGTGTTATTGGATATTGGATCTTTTAACCGGTTCATTAAATATTTGTGGTGGGAATTCATAAAACATTATAAATTTTATTTATATTTATTAACAATTCATCAATTTTATGTCTCTCAATTATTATACAGTACTGCACGCATAATTTGTTTTATTGATGTAATTTCACTAACATAATTAATTTTAATTTTTTTTAACAAATTTAAAGTCTCCTCCATGTACATTTTTAAAATAGTAAATAATTAAATATAATAATGTGTTTTAACATAATAATTCAAGTATCAGCCACATATACTAATCTTTGCATTTTTTTAACAATACAAAGGTACGATGAATTTTGCAATATTGCACTAAATTTGTTTTAAATAAATTTTGTATATTGCAAGAAATTTGCGTGTGCGAAACACGGGCTATATTACTAGTGTCGACTAACCTTTGTATTACTAGTGTCGACTAACCTTTGAATAAGACCCCCGAGATTACCAATGTCAACATATGTATTGATATATTATTTATGATAAATGATTGATTATCAATTTATGTATAATTTATAAAATTAAATATAACTATGAATGATATTATTGGATTTATATTTATGATTAATTTAATATAATAAAATTTTTATATTTAATACTAATACAAAATTAAAGATATTAATAATTAAAAGTATACATTAACTAATTTACGTCCAATTTATAAAATGAAATAAAATCATGAATGATATTATTGGATTTATATTTATGAGTAATTTAATATAATAAAATTTTTATATTTAATATTAATACAAATTAAAAATATTAATAATAAAAAATATATATTAACAAACCTGTCTAAAATAAAATGGGGAAAAATATTACTGGAACAAGGGATTAATATTTAGGATATCACCCGTGTGGGTTTGCTTTGGTTTCCTGGGACACTTTTCCGAGATGTTATGTTTAGAGATAATAAGATATTCAATACAGGCAATAATTTATAAGAGTTATCCCAGCGGTTCTCTACATTTATTATTTACACGTATTTCAAGAATTTTATAAATTATAGATTCATAATATTTTTTTGAAATTTTCTTTTTTGGAATAAAATTTTAAACATAAAAATTTTATTCAGAAAAATAAAATTATGGAATTATGTTTTAAAGGAGTATTGAAAAGCGTGTCGAAAAGTAACCGATAGAATTTAGTGGGACAGAGGGAGTAGTTTACTCACAGTCAAAGTAGGTGAATTAATATATTTTTAACCTGAAAAATTATTCCATCCGTCCCTTTTTAATTGTCACATTTAACTTTGACTCAGTCAAATTGACCAAAATTTGACCGAAATTTATTAATATTTTATAATTGAACAAAATTAAAAAATTATATCAGCGGAAAGTAAATTTAATCCACGTTAATATATAATTTTTGATTTTTTTTAAATAATATAAGAGTAATATTTAATATTCGATCAAAAATTAGTTAATTTGACTTTATAAAAAAAAATGTGACAACTAAAAAGGGACTGAGGAAGTATTATCATTTGTATTTTAGGTTAGACTTTAAATTTTCGTACTATTGTTTCTATTTGTAGTGCTAACGAATCTTTATTTATTCGGTATAATTACTTACAATTTCTTACGTAATCCATATAATTACTTACAATTTCCTACGTAATCCATTGCTTCACTTATTAATCCTCGTACGCAGTCTTGTTCCTTTCTACCGCATTAGGAATTGTTTACTAGTAAGAGTGTTAATCCTATTAAGGATGCACTTTAATTGTGGTGTGAAAGGAGCATGCCTGAAAAAGGCTATAAAAGTGTACTCTTTAGATTACTTTCAATTGGTTTAATTATTGTTTGCTGAAAAAGGAAATTGTTGGATGACGTAGTAATTCATCTCAGATGGCTGTTTATTTCAAATAATTAAATATTTCTTGGATTATCTTTTTTCAATTCAAAGAGTGATATTTTCAAATTAATGAAAATTAAAAACAAAGTATGTACTATGTTAAAAGAAAAAATATATGATGTTAAATATTTATTTAATATTTAAGCAATTTAAAGGCCGTTTGACTAACCTTAAATATTTTGCTTATGACTTATCTATCTATACTATACTATTATAAGTAAAATATGGTTTTTTTGTCGGTTAACATCTTCCTAAAAAGTATATTAACACCTTTTAAAACAAAATTTAAACAAATATAATTTTAATAAAAAAATTTAAATCATGGTTCTAATATAACTACAAACTTTATGAATTATTATCCAACTTAATTTTTATTTGCATTCAACTTCTTTTTTACTTATTTTTTAGGGAATCAAACACTTAGCAAAATTAATTTTAAAAATTCAAATTATAATATAAAAAATAATTAATAAATTTAGAAAAAAACCTTCCAAAATAAAGTTTATATATATATAATTTTATTAAAATAAATAAATCATTAATCTAATATAACTAAAAACTCTATTAATTATTATCCAACTTAATTTCTAATTGCACTCAACTTCTTTATTACCTATTTTGTTCGGAATCAAACACTTCCAAAATTAATTTTAGTAATTCAAATTATAATATAACCAAATAATTAATAAATTAAAAAAAATTAAAAAACAATATTATAAAAAACCAATACTGAATCATCCACATATACAACTGCTATTCAAGACTCCCCCTTTCTGTTGGGTATAAAATGCACAAAGAGGGGATGAATGTGTGATTTTTAATTTTTCTTGCTAAAAAATTAAGATATGTGTTTGGCTTACTCTTGAACTTAACAGACTATGTAATATTTGCAGTGATAATTAATTTACTATAAAAGACACATAAATAATTATTAAAACTTAACTGGTGTTTATATTAAAAACCAAATACGTTGTGCTACAAACCTGTGTTCTTAAATGTTTAAGAACTCAGCTGATTCTTGAGAGATTACAGAAATCCTAGATCTGTCTGTTACTTGTGAACTAAGGACTCGTGACATATTTTATAGATCAACATGCACATTTTACAGAAATTATACTAAAACAGACTAACACATTTTCTAAAGTTCTTTTGTCTATTTCTCTTTTGAGTGCTATAAATCCGCACATAATCTTCTATGTCTGTGACCCTCCTTTGTCCATTTCATCTTAGCCCTTGATATTGCAATCCTCAAACTGCGTTTCTAAACTTTCCATTTTGAAGATAAAATGGTTTGTTGAAAGATAAGGGTTAATGCATTCTGTAATTTGAAGCTGTTATCGAGATCTTCATATTGTATAAAGATGTCATTGTCGAGATGTGGAGTGGCTTGTCTATATCTCCACTTCTCTAGATGTGTAAATGGCTTGTCGATATCTTCACTTCTCTACATGTATTTTGATTTGTCGGTATCTCCACTTCTTTATGAGCGCTTTGACTTGTCGATATCTCCACTTCTCTACAGGAGGTTTGAATTGTAAATATATATCTTCACTTCTCTACATGTGTTTTGACTTGTCGATATCTCTACTTCTCTATATGTGTTTTGACTTGTCGATATATCTACTTCTCTACATCTTAAACTGACTTATCGACATCTTCATTTCTCTATAGGCCAAATTGACTTCTCTACAAGTAAAGTGACTTCTCTACATGTCAAATTGACTTCTTGACATTCCCTGATCTTTGACTTCTTGACATTTGACTTAGAACATTTTTCAATCTACAACATTATTCTTTACTAAACTTTTTATATGATCAGACTTGATCTTTTTCAAAGATTTATACTAGTTTGGTAGCTGTTTACTGAAAAATACTTCAGTCTAGTCTATACAAACATTTTTACAGTCTAAAAAAATATCATTACATATTACATAAAATTACAAGTCGACTAAATTTTGGGATTGTCAAAGTGACTTTATATTGTTATGTTAAGCCATGTCTTGCACAACAATCTCCTTCAATTTATAAGAAGAACACTTGTCACAAATTCATGCCTGATAAAGAATATTAATCCTAAGTTAAACTGAAAAACAGGCAAAAATATAAGGTACAATCTTTTTACACATAAATATCACTTAACAATTATAATGAACGTTGAGCTCACATAATCAACTAAATTTTTTATAACCTGACTGAGACCTAATCAAGTCATTAAGCCTTACAAGGCATTCTAGTTCTTCAATGATCTCGGTCTCCCTAAGTGCTTCTATAAGTTTTAGCCATTCATTTTATGAGTAACTGTCAAGATACTTAACTTTGAACCTTGAGAATCTGTGAGTCTTGATATTGAGAAATACACCATCTTCAGAAACTCTACTCAACCCTCTAGTTTTCAGCTCATTTGGTCTCTTCTCAAAAATCTTCATCTCATTAGCCTTTCTAATAGCACTCTCTTCCCTCTCGGTCTTCTTCCTTGCTCGTCTTTGTTCTCCGTCTCTCAGCCTTGTAGTCAGTTCTATCTTTTTCAACTTTGTGTGTGAGTCATTCTTATTATCAGGCTAATCACCCATTCAAGTTCCACTAAGGAGTAATTTTCAATTACTTATTTGTTGAGCAGGTTGAATTAGCCTTCTTTGAAGTAAATTTTTACCTCTCCCCAATTATCCACAAAGACCCTTTTTTATGAATTCTGATTGTTACTCATTGTAATCATCTTCTGAGTTATACATATGCATGATAAAAATATATTAAAGATAATATATGATTTATATATATGTATGATACTATTATTTTTTTATAAAATTAAATTAACTGAAAAAGTTATTTTTATTAACATTTATAAACTATTTTATTCAAAATAAAATCATTTTTAACTTATTTTAGAAATAAATATTTTCAATTTCATTGCTAAAAACAACGTTTAGTTGGGTATAAAACAAAAAGTGACTTATTTTTTTTACAAATGGTTGTCTTATCAAAAGTAGTTCGTCATTCTCTCAATTTAAAATTTCTAAATGATTTTAATTTGCTTATGATTTTATATATAAAGTTGGAGTAAAATTTTATTTTACGGAGTAAAAAAGCGTGAAAAGATAAAATTATCTTCTTGGATTGACAATCAATAACTAAATAAAAATTTAATGGGAGAGTAATTTTATCCTTGCTCCCATTTTTTGCTATAAAAATTAAAAACTTGCTCTTTTGGTTTGATTTTAGTAATTGAGTTTGAAAAATCTTATATCTTGCTCCCGATCCTACTTATTCCGCCTCTTTCAAGTAGTTACCAATCAAAAGTTCATATTCAAACATCTTTTATCTTCGATCTCATTTCATCTTTGATCAAGTAATGTGGTTGATTAACCTAATGTTAATTTTCAATATGCCATTTACTTGATCTTGTGTCTCTAAAAAAATGAAGACATGTACACAAACCTTGTTCAAGTCTATTTTTCTATGAATTATATACTATCATCAAACCCCCTTTTACTTAAGTATATAATCTAATTAATTACATAATCAAAGTTCTATACACATAAATTCAATAAAATGAAATTGTTTTTTAGCCACCACAAATTTGTAAACAGGTGAAATTACAGTAGAGTTATGTTATAATTGAAAATATATTGAAATGATGAAAATAATTATTTTTTTATTATAATTATAATTATATCATTATTACTGCAAATTCAGATCATGCTTATCTTTTTATCATTATTAAAGAATAATTTTTTATCTGTTGTTGTACATCAAAATGTTATATGTTGTTATTATGGTTTATATCAAATTTAATTCTTTAGTAGGCGTATATCAATATGTATTTAAATTTCGATTTATCTTGTATATATTTTGTTAGGAATATGTTGTGCACTTGATGATAAGTTAAACAAATCACCTTAGTAGATTTAACTTAGTGTATTTTGTAGCACTCGACGGATGATCTAATATAGTCCTGACGGATAAACTTTACAGTCCCGACGGATGACAGATTAACATCCATCGAGTGAGTAGCTTGTTAGATATATTTGAGATGTCATGTCTAATATGATTTGTGTTTAGTTTTCAGAACTTAACAACATGACATATCACGACTTACTGAAATCAGAACTTACTAAAGTCAGAACTTAATATCAGAACTTAAGGTGTCAGAAGATACATATCAGTACTTAAGTGCGGGAAGACTTTCAGATAAGGAATGCGGCTGATTTACAGGAGAAGATCTGGACTAAAGCAAAAGAAGATATGCATGAAGAGTTAGAGGACTAGAAGACTTGTAGAAGATATCTAATTGATATATTTTAGGAGACATAATTATATTCCATATCAATTAGAATATATCTTGTAACTGTGTACTATATAAACACAGCTTAGGGTTTACACTATATGTGTTATCATTATCGAGAAACATTATTCATTGTAACCTAGCAGCTCTTAATGATATTTGTTCATCACTGAGAGAGAACAACAATTCATATTGTAAGAGAGTTTATTGAATATACTTGATCTTTGTTACATACTTGTGTTGAAATCGATTTGATTGTATAAACACTATATGTAACCCCCTTCTACAGTATTGTGTGACCTAACATAGCTTATGTAATAATAAGAACTGTAGCACATTTTTGTAAACAACATGTATTAGTCAAGTAGGTTGCTTAGGGTTCTGTAAGTCATGTTGACTATTAGATTGATATGCAGAATATGTTGATTAACTGTAAATATGAGATGTCTTGTAATTCTGCATAAGTGAAATGGAGTCAAGTGACAAATAGACACCCGACGGATAATCTACAAAACTCCCGACGGATGATCAACAAAGCTTCCTGACGGATGATAAGCATAGACCCGATGGGTGATCAAATTCAAATAGCCGTTGACAGTGATAACACAGTCATATGCGTCTGATGTTTGCAAAAGGAATGTGGCAGCCTGTTAAGCAGGAATTTTAGAACAAAAAAGCATTACCATTTCCATGCAATCGTGAAGAAATTCAAAGATGCCAGAATAGAGTAGTGAAGCAGTATGAAGTTAGACTAGATATGTTTTGTTTTATTATCTTGTCTTATTGTCATGTAAACTTGGTGATATATATAAACCAAGTGTAACAAGTAGAACAACTAAATAAGCAGATACATTTTCAGATAAACATATCAAGCTATATCATGTAAGCATTTCTCTGTAGTTTAGTTGTTCAAACTTGTAAGCAGCTGTGAGCTATTCAAGCTTCACAAGGTTCTCATTTGATATATATATATGTATATATATATATCTGGTGGATACTTTCAAATCCACCAAAAAGTTTTAAAAACTTTTGTTTTTATTACTTAGTATTTTGATTTCTATCATCTTTTTATTCCACACAACTGCTAATCAAACACTGTTATATTTTAAGTTAGAACTATTTTTAAAATCTGGAAAAATAGCCAGAATTACATTAAACCCCCTTCTGTAATTCTTGTAGTATTGTTAGGGAATAACAATTGGTATCAGAGCAAGCTCTTGAAGTACAAAGAGTGTAAAGATCATAACAAACAGCAAGATGAATAAGAAGGATGTTGGAGTCAAAATTCCATTTTTGGACAAAGATAATTATAACCACTGGAAGGTGAAGATGCACCTACATCTTCTTTCCAAAGATGAGGCGTATGTGGATTGCATAGAGAGATGTCCTCATGTACCAATGAGAGCTGCAACTGGCAATGCGCCATCTGTTCCAAAACCAAGGCATGAATGGTCAGACCCTGATATTGAGCAAGTCAGGAAGGACAACAAGGCCATGAACATATTATTCAATGGAGTTGATGGTGATATGTTTGATAACATCATTAACTGTAAAACAACCAAAGAGGTTTGGGACACAATCCAGATTATTTGTGATGGTACTGAGAAAGTAAGGGAGAACAAGATGCAGCTACTGATTCAACAATATGAGCATTTCCACTGTGAAGAAAGTGAGTCTCTCACTGATATTTTTAGTAGATTTCAAAAACTACTAAATGCTCTGAAGTTGCATGGAAGAGTCTATCAAACAAAATATTCTAACCTCAAGTTCCTCAGATCTCTTCCAAAGGAGTGGAAACCAATGACACTCTCATTGAGAAATTCACAAGATTGCAAGGAGTTCACCTTGGAGAGACCATATGGCATCCTGAAAACTTATGAGCTTGAAATAGAGTAAGATGAGAGGATGGAGAAAGGAAGGAAGAAAGGAGGGTCCATAGCACTGGTTGCTGAGTTAGAGAAGGAGAAAGAGATGAAAGTAGAAGCTGTTGAGTCTACATCAAAGGTCTGTGAAAGCAAGGGTAAAGGGCTGGTAGCTGAAAATGAAGATCACTTGAGCCAAGATGACATGGATGATATTGATGAACATCTAGCATTCCTATCCAGAAGATTCGCCAAGCTCAAATTCAAGAAAAAATTTTGGAGCAGCCAAGCCAAATAGAAACATGGTGGATAAATCCAAATTCAAATGTTTCAAATGTGGCTTGGCAGGGCATTTTTCCAGTGAGTGTAGAAAGTCTGATTCTAGAAAAAAGAAGTTTGAGCCTGTTGATTATAAATAGAAATACTTTGAGTTGCTCAAACAAAAGGAAAGGGCTTTCATCACACAAGAGAATGATTGGGCTACAGATGGATATGATGAAGATGAAGAAACAAGCTATATCAAACTAGCCCTAATGGTCAAATCTGATGAAACAGAAACAAGTTCTTCAAGCAATCAGGGAAACAGAAAGAATCTTTGGTATCTGGATAGTGGTTGCTCAAGGCACATGACTGGAGATTCTACCCTGCTCACTGAGTTCAAGGAAAGTGCTGGCCCAAATATTACTTTTGGATATGGCTTGATTTTAAAAGACAATGTCATCATTGAAGAGGTTGCCCTAGTGGATGGTCTCAAGCATAATTTGTTGAGTATCGGCCAGCTTTGTGATAAGGGCAACTCGGTAACCTTCAATTCAGAAGCCTATGTTGTGACAAACAAAAAGAGCAACAAAGTGGTTCTCAATGGAGTGAGAAAAGGGAATGTGTATCTAGCTGACTTCAACTCATCAAATGCAGAATTTGTCACTTGTCTTCTCAGTAAAGCAAGTCAAGATGAAAGTTGGCTATGGCACAAGAAGCTGTCCCATCTAAACTTCAAGACCATGAATGAACTTGTCAAGAAAGAACTGGTTAGAGGTATTCCTCAAGTGGAGTTTACTAAGGATGGATTGTGTGATGCCTGCCAGAAAGGAAAGCAGATCAAAGCATCATTCAGAAAGAAGCTTGATTCAACAATTGAAGAACCTTTGCAATTGCTTCACATGGATTTGTTTGGACCATTCAATGTGTTGTCCATCTCAAGGAAAAGATTTTGCCTAGTAATTGTGGATGATTTCTCAAAGTTCTCTTGGACATATTTCCTAAAGTCTAAAGATGAAACTAGTGAAATTCTCATCAATCACATAAGGCAAGTCAACAATCATCCTGAATTTAAAGTAAGAAGAATTAGAAGTGACAATGGAACTGAGTTCAAGAATTTTGTGATGAGATCATTTTGTGAAGAAAATGGGATCATGCAAGAGTTTTCTGCAGCAAGAACTCCATAGCAAAATGGAGTAGTGGAAAGGAAAAACAGATCTCTTATTGAAGCTGCAAGGACAATGCTTGAAGAATCAAAGTTACCAACATACTTTTGGGCTGAAGCTGTGAATACTGCCTGCTACACTCATAATATCTCTTTGGTTAATCAAGCAAAGTACATGACACCCTACCAATTGTTCAACAATAGGAAGCCAACTCTAAATTTTCTTCATGTCTTTGGCTGCAAATGTTATATCTTAAGGAATCAAACTAATCAATATGGGAAGTTTGATGCTAAAGCCGATGAAAGAATTTTTGTTGGATATGCTGTGGGAAAGGCATATAGAGTCTACAATCTAAGAACCAATATTGTTATGGAATCAGTACATGTTGTGTTTGATAATAAAAAGATTGAAGGACTGCAAGATAGAGATTTCCATGAAAGCCTCAAGTTTGATAATGTGGAGATGGTTAGTGATGACAGTGATGATGAAAGTGATCAAGAAATAGTGAATAAGGATCATGCAGAAAAATCTACAATAATGAAGCACATAATTCAACACCTGTCGAGTTACAAAATATTTCATCCGTCGGGAGATAATCTGCCTTATCCGTCGGGAGACAATTAGCTTCATCCGTCGGGATACAAAGTGCATCATCCGTCAGAACATTAAGAGAAGCTGAAAGTCAGAATAGATCACATACAGAAAGTTCCCCTTGAAGGGTTTTTTGCACATAAACGCAACGAAAATGTAAATTTAAATCTTAAAAAAGAACCGAAACCCTCCGCATGATCCATGCGAAAAATGATATTTAATTCGTAGTTCAGTATGTTTACCTTAAGAAGTTTTACATTAATGGAAAGATGGAGGTCTTTAATAGCGATCCAAGAACGATGAACGGAAATCCCTAGCAGCTGCTCCTCAAGTGTGAAGTACTCCACCGGTATCCACCAAGAGTACAATATGATGGAGGAGGAAGAGGTTGAGAGAATTAGTTGCCTCCCTCTTGTTCTACTTTAGAATTAGGGTTAATTATTTGGGTTTTTAGCAAATAGGGTTTATAATAGTATATTTATAGGCAAAATTTTCAGCTGAAAATTTTCCATAAAATATTATTATTATTAAACCTTTAATTGATTATTCTTATTAACCAATTAACTAATAATTAAAACACCTTTTAATCATTAATCCCTTTTCTAAACAGTTTAGAAAAATAATTCTCTCACTTGATTTAATTTCAAAAATTAAATTCTTAATTAATAATATTAAGAATTAATTAAATCTCATTTAATCAATTATTAAATCTGCTAATTAATTATTTATTTCACAAATAAATAATTACCAGCCATTATTAATTAATTACTCCACCATTAAATCATTCTCTTTTATGGTGTGACCTTGTAGGTTCAATATTAAGCCGGTAGTAGAAATAAAAAATAATAAAACTATTTTATCATTATTTATATAAATTCTCTAATTCATTAAATATGATTAATTAATAAATTAATCATATTTATTCTACATCGCGAGGGATACTTCTCAGCATATCGCGACTATTCGGATAATACGAATTCATTGCTTAGAATACCAAGAACCTATTCAGTGAGTAGTTACCGTACAATTAATTCCTTCTACCCTGCAATGTCACGATTAAATACAAGGCATGGAACTTGTGTCAAGCCTATCTTATTTAATCATTTGCTTTCCCATTCACTATGCTTAGTTCTATTTAATGTAAATTAGAAACTCCTTTCTAATTTCATTCACTCTGGCCAGAGATTCCTGAACTAGCATAAGTGTATCAGCATTGAACATTCTCTTCCTTCACTGGAAGGGGTAGATCCTTTATTGATCATACACTATCTTCGTGTATAAATTCCTATACCCAGTAGAGCCCTTATAATTGTCCCTGGAGACTAAGAACTAAACCAAAGCATAGTTCAGTGTACACAAGATGACCATGTGACCTCAAGTCTAAGGATACTTGTACAACTATCACTATGTGAACAACTGCTGACACGTGAGTGAACTCCATCAGTTGTTCAGCTGTGTGAGTCATGTTCAGTGAACTTATTCTATAATAAGCACCTACATACTAGCTATAGTGTCACCACACAAATGTCTATGAGAACAGACATCCTTCATAATGAAGCAAGCATAGTATGTACCGATCTTTGCGGATTACTAATTACCAGTTAGTAATCCTACAACCAGGAAATATTTAAGTTTAGAGTTATCATCTTTTAGGTCTCATTATTATGATCTCATCATAATCCATAAAAAGCTTTACTCTAAACTATGGTATATCTTATTTAAACACTTAAATAGATAAAGCCCGCAATAAAACCAAAACAAGTCTTTTATTAATATCAATGAAATCAAAACAGATTACATAAAAGTTATTCCTAAATCATCATACATGATTGGACTTAGGACACATCTCTTTCACCCCTTTCTCAAATCAAAGATTCACAAACTCGGGGGGAGTTTCTCATAATCAAAACTCTGTCACATATCAAGATAACAATGAGGCCTCTTCATCTAGAGCTAATCTACCTCAACAAAGGAAATGGACTAAAGATCACCCTTTTGAGCTCATCATTGGTGATGCATCTTCTAGAGTTCAAACAAGAAGAGCAAGTCAAGAAGAATGTCTATATAGCAGCTTCCTGTCTAAGGAAGAACCAAAAAAGGTAGCATAAGCTTTGTTGGATCCTGATTGGATTTTAGCTATGCAGTATGAGCTAAACCAATTTGAAAGGAACAAGTTATGGAAGTTGGTATCCAAACCTAAAGGAAAAAATCCAATTGACACCAAGTGGGTATTCAGAAACAAGATGGATGAAAATGGCATAGTGGTCAGGAACAAAGCTAGATTGGTTGCTAAGGGCTACTGTCAATAAGAAGGAATATATTTTGATGAAACTTTTGCTCCTGTTGCAAGATTTGAAGCCATCAAAATTTTCTTAGCCTATGCAGTTCATGCCAATTTCAAGGTCTATTAATTGGATGTTAAAAGTGACTTTCTAAATGGAGATTTGGAGGAGGAAGTCTATGTCAGTCAACCTTCTGGTTTTGAAGAACCAAATTTTCCAGAATATGTCTACTAGAGCCTAGAGCCCGGTATGACACTTTATCAAAGTTTCTTTTGGAAAATCACTTCACAAGAGGTACTGTTGATAAAACTTTATTCTTTAGAAATGTTAATGGCTCTAGTATACTTGTTCAAATCTATGTAGATGATATTATATTTGGCTCTACAGATGAAAAACTTTGCAAAAAGTTTGCCAAATTGATGCAAAGTAAGTATGAAATGAGCACGATGGTAGAACTAACTTACTTTCTTGGTTTACAAGTTAAGCAAGTTAGTGATGGAATATTCATTAGTCAAACTAAATATAATCATGATCTTTTAAAGAAGTTTGATCTAATGGATTGCACATCTGCAAAAACTCCCATGACCACTGCAACTAAGCTTGAATTAAACACTACTGAAAAGTCTGTGGATATTTCAAGTTATAGAGGCATGGTTGGCTTACTTCTGTACTTAACAGCTAGTAGGCCATATATAATGTTTGCTACATGTCTTTGTGCTAGATTTCAGGCTGATCCTAGAGAATCTCACTTAGTAGCTATTAAAAGAATTTTCAGATATCTCAAGGGAACACCAAAACTTGGCATTTGGTACCCTAGAGATTCTGGTTTTGATCTAACTGGTTATTCAGATGCAGATTATGCATGTTGTAAAATAGACAAAAAAGTACAACAGGAACCTGTCAATTCCTAGGGAACAAGCTTGTGTCCTGGTTCAGTAAAAATCAAAATTCAATATCTACTTCTATAGCTGAAGCTGAATATATTGCTGCTGGTAGTTGCTGTGCACAGATTTTGTGGATGAAAAACCGATTGTTGGACTATGGTCTACAAGTGGATAGAATTCCCATTTTCTATGATAACAAAAGTGCAATTTCCATCACTAAAAATCCAGTACAGCATTCAAGAACAAAGTACATAGACATCAAGTACCACTTCATTAGGGAACATGTGATGAATGGTACTGTGGAACTTCATTTTGTTCCAAGTGAAAAGCAGCTTGCAGATATCTTTACCAAGCCACTTGATGAATCCTCCTTTTTAAGGTTGGTAAGTGAGTTAGATATGCTTAATTACTCTTGAATCATTTCGGATATTTTTGCAAATTTTAATGCAACCAGAAACTTAATTGATTTTTCTATTTTAGATGAAATTTTGGCTAAGTCAAAATTTACATCCCGACGGATGATCATTATCCATCGAGTTTGATCATCCTTTGGAATATTATTTGTTTATAAAATCAATTACTTTTTTGGATTATTTTATAACCCGACGGATAATTGGTTTATTCTCATCCGTCGAATTATCTCAATCTTAGCCGTTAAATCTCTCAACATTATCCATCGAGTATACTTACAGTTTGTAAGTATATTACGACGGATAAGTGACAGAATTTTTACAGTTTATTTATTTTTAAACGACCATTTTGGGCTATTTTGATTGGTTACTTTATTTCACTTTATTATTTTTGACAGTTTATTTTTGAGATAGTATAGAAGCAGAATTCATTTTCATTCTACTCTTTTATCATTCTCAAATCAATTGCTCTAACTTCCTTTCTTCTTCAAGGCAAATATTCTCTTTGCAAATTTCTCATTCTCTAACAATGGCACCAGTAGTCAAAATCATGTCTCAATCTGGATTTATCTATGTAAAGAGCAACTTTGTAGCTCTTGTGAACAAGGAAATTCCACAGTCTGGAGACTTTCACAAGATGATGAATTTTGTGAAGAGTTGTAAACTCAGTTATGCTATGCTGGAATCACCCACAATCTACTGTGAAGTTGTGGATGAGATATGGGCAACTGCCGTGTACAACTCTACTGACAAGACCATAACTTTCACTCTTAAAGGTAAGCAGTTTTGCATTAATAGTGACATTATCAAAGCATTCTTTAGAATTCTAGATAACACTTCTACTGTTCCACACACAGATACTGATATAGTTAACATGTTAAATTCTATGGGCTATGCACTTTCAACTTCTAAGTTAAGTGAGATTAGGAGGCTAGGTCTTAGAAAGGAATGAAGCTATCTGTGTGATGTTGTGACTAAGATATTTTATGGTAAAATAAGCAATTTTGATTCTGTTAACATTTCCATGCTTAACATGCTTTATATGTTAGTTACTGATAAGCACCTTAACTTCAGTGACCTGATCATGTTTGAGTTAGGTTATAAGTTAGACTTGATCATGTTTGAGTTAGGTTATAAGTTAAGGGAACTTAATAAAAGAGGTAAAAGTGTTTATTATGCTAGATTCTTTATGATGCTTGCTAACCATCTTATTGAGAATATTGATATTGAGAACCCTACCAACAAACTGAATTGTTGGGTTCAAGAAAGGAGAGTCATTGAAGATCTCAACAGGGCAAGTCACCACAAAGAGGTGCCCCTCTTTTAATTTCCAATCATGAGGGGCCTCAGGTAAGTGAGGTAAGCACCACAGTCTCCACTCTTCCAACCTCACATATTTTTTTGCCTTCAAGTGTAGCTATAAAATCTGTGTCAATAACCCAACAGATGCCTACCCAATCTACCAAAACAATAATTTCAAAATCCAAAGCTAAGAAAGCCCCCTCTGGTTTCTTTCAAAAGAAATCAGTTGCAAAATCTACTACACACAAGGAAGGGAGTGTGAAGGAGAGTGAGTAAGGTAAGGGACAGGGTGAAAATCAAAGAAACCCTAAGGATAAGGCTGGTGAGTGTTAGGCACAAAGCATGCGCTAATAATTCACGCAAGTATACGCGTTCGTAAGTAATATAGAATGATTTCTAGTTCATTCCCACAGAGACTCTGATTAATTATATTTAATTAACACTTACTCACCAATGTATGATTACTCTTCAATGTCAAGACAATAACAATTAAGATTGATTAACTAATATTAACTACGAGAATTAAACACTTAAATTATCAATATTAAACACACATGAGATCATAACTTCATTACTACTTCATTCAATAATTATTGTTATTACCCTTAGCATGTAATGGTGATGATATTAATCGAACAACACGAAATTGATAAACGCCAACTTTCGTTGTACGAATACCATTCTACCAAGCATCCACAATTAAGATAGAAGTTGAATAGGCATCAATTATGTTGAGACCCTATATGTCGACAGAATTTGACAACATAAAGATTTAAGGGCAAGTTATTCATTATGATTATACATGGCAAGTAAAACGGTTAGAGTTACCCACTAATCATGCATACAATACATGAACCTACGCTAGCATGGAAAGTTCTAAATCTCAAGATTCACTGTCGCTTCATAAGAGATTAACAGGCTATCTTATATGTTCGTGACGCACATAAGATGAATAAGCACAACCTATGCTAGATATCATACAATCACCACATACCAAGGTATTAAACAATTAACTAAAGAAATCCATAGTAAATCCGCGATGACCCTATGATCACGATTAGCCCATGATAGAACTCATTGTCACCATGGGTTCATATGAAAACATGATAATAACACAACGATATAAACTAATAAAAATACTTAATAAAAAAAGAGTACGTCACAAGAGTATTAACGTTCAAAAAATAAAGAAAACTAGTATCCACTATTACAACGAATTAAAAGAATCACAAGATAAACGTATGCTTCCTCTTCTTCGTTGTTGCGTGCTAAAACGGTCTTCTTGATCTTCTCTCCTTGTTGCTTGTTGTTGAAAACGTCTCCCCAATAGGTTTATATAAGAGTCCACAAGAAACAGCAGTCACAGAAACCCATTAGAACTTAAATTATAAAAGTTAGATTCTGAATTTACGAACCCAGGCGGCCGCCTCCTCCTTCCAGGCGGGCGCCTGCTACCAGGCGATCGCCTGCTCCTTCCAGGCGGGCGCCTGCAAGCCTTCTGTAAAAATTCAATTTTTGCTTCTGATTTTGCTGATTTCTTCGCACAACTCCCCGCAACTGATCCCAAGTACTTCCTAAGGCTTATTGTGATGAAATTCTCCTATCTAAACAAGTTATACCCTGAAATGAAAAAACACTCGAAAATACGTTAAATACACAAAATACTCGAGTTCAAGACATCAATTCAAGCCGTTATAAGACACTCTAAGTGGTATAAAATGCCATTTATCACACTCCCAAACTTAAATCGATGCTTGTCCTCAAGCAGCACAGACTCAAAAACAGAATAAAAATATGCATGAATGTAAACTATATGAATGCAACGATCCCCATCGCGATGACTAAACCAACCAACACATGACATATCAACAATGCAATTAGGCGACTAGAGATCAATCAAATCGCGCAAGCTAACATACAACTAGAAACGTGGTGTGTGCGAATACTTAACAGATATGCTTCGAAACTAGATCAATCATCATAACTTAACTATCCTCAAGGCAATCTCAAGATTATACGAAGAATATATTCTAGACACGAAATGACTTATAACACTTCAAGATCATAGGAGTTTATTACGGAATCATGCTTTTATTCAACACATAAACAAATGCTTATTTGATTGTGCAATGAGTGAGGTCCACAAAAGACTTTGCAATGGTATCCATTTAGCGAGCGTTGGTTAGCGGATCCCAGACTATAAAAGCCTTAGGTCACTAGGCACAAAGTCCCCTAAGAACTTAATAACTCGAATATCAAAGAGCTCACTCGTGATCAATTATGTATTAAACCATATTTTTTTTTCCTTTTTTTCTATATATTTTTCTTTTCTGAGCAATTGCGTTTCGCTCCATCTTTCTCAACCCTAGACTACTCGTATACAATACGATCCGGCTACTAGCCATTTGACGCCTAGACACAGTAGCAATGAATTCCAATTTTTACTCTAGTTTTATCTTTTCATGCCTTTTATCATTAAGAGCCTATCATACATTCTAAGCATAAGCAATAGATTAACCTCAAAAACCATCAAACCATGACAACAATCTAGTCCTTAAGCATACTCTAAGACTTAGTGAAATTACAAGTGTTTCTAGAATGCATGCCAACCTAACCAAATTCAACATCACTTTAACGCTATCACTACACTTGCATCAATATCACATATCAGTCGATAAAGCAACACAAAAGGGATCATGGTATATGTATAGCTATATGACATGATAAATAAAGCTATAAAATAAAATAAAAACTACATGGCAAAAATATGCAGCTATATGAACTAAACTAACATGAAAATGCAACTACATGACACACACACAAATATGTTCCTTAACTACCACCCCCAAACTTAAAATATTCACTATCCCAAGTGAAGGTAATAGAAAGGAACACAGGGTATACCTACTCAGAAGAATCATCATCATCATCACCCTCAGAGGGTGGAGTGTCCGGAGGTGGATAAGCAGAATCTTCGTCAAAAACGGGCCACTGGATGACAGCTCCAAGGCCTCTAAATGCAGTCCCAAGCGCTAGGGTGAGCTCCTGCGGAAACCTACTATGCGACTCATACATCGCATCCATCCTCCTGGAAAGCCTCCTGTACTGGACATCAGCCAATTCCGAACCATCTCCTCCCTGGCCTCTAGAAGATCCAGCCTCTCCCTGAGTCTGACTAGACCTAGCCATGGTAGCTGTTGTGAATATGTTGTGAACTTGATGATTTCATTAACAAAACACCTTAGTAGATTTTACTTAGTGAAAAATGTAGCACTCGACGGATAAGGAATATAGTCCCGACGAATGACTCAATATAGTCCCGACGGATGATGACTTATTATCCATCGAGTGAGTAGCTTGTGTAATAATGAGTCTGTAGCACATTTATGTATACACCTTGTTTAGATTCTGTAGTAGCATATAAGTCATGTTGACTTTAATTAGATATGCCGAATATGTTGATTAATTGTACATATATGATGTCTTGTAATTCTGCATAAATGAAATGAAACCATTGGTAAGTGAGTTGGGTATGCTAAATTACTCTTGAATCTTTATAAGATATTTTGCAAGTTGAATTGCAGCCAGAAATTTAATTGGTTTTTCAGTCTTGGATGAAATTTGGCTAAGTCAAAATTTACATCTCGATGGATGATCATTATCCATCGAGTTTGATCATCCGTTGGTATACATTTTATTAATAAAATCAATTATTTTTCTGGAATATTTTATGACTCGACGGATAACTATTTATTTTCATCCGTCGAATTGTCTGAATCCTAGCCGTTAATTTCCTGAACATTATCCATCGAGTATACTTACAGTTTGTAAGTATAACACGACGGATAATTGATGGAATTTTTACAGTTTATTTTTTAAACGGCTATTTTGGGCAATTCTTATTGGTTACTTTATTTTACTTTACTATTTTTGACAGTTATTTATGAGATAGTATAAAAGCATTGTTAGATATATTTGTGATGTCATGTCTAATGATGATTTGTGTTTATTTTTCAGATTCTTAACTAATAGTGTTAGTCCCTTAACAATATAGCAAGAATTACAGAAGGGGAGTTGAATGGAATTCTTGAACCTTTTTCTTAAAATAAAAATGTTCAAACTCGAATACAAATATAAGTGTTTTGATTAGCACAATGCGGAATAAAAACTTAAGTGAATCAAAACATAAGTAATTAAAAACAAGAGTCTTTAAAAACTTTCTGGTGGATTTAAACAATTCCACCAGAGATATATATTATATCGAGAGAACTCTGTGTGCAAGAATGCTCACAGCTGCTTACAAATTTGAACTACTGAGAATACAGAGAAATGCTAATAATTCTGCTTACAAATGTTTCTCACTTTTTGTATCTCAGATCTTGATTTCTATTTGCTACTTCTTGGTTTATATATTACCAAGATTACAAAGTCAAAAGATAGAATCATTATAAAAACTATTAGTTTTTATGCTTTGCTACTTTGTTCTCTATTACCCAGTTAATAGGCTTCCTCATTCCATTTGCATACATCCCGACGCATATGACCAGTTGTCACTGTCAACTGATGTTTGAATTCTTTATCCGTTGGGTACATGATCATCTGTCGACTTTATGATCATCCGTTGATGGCTTCATTGATCATCCGTCGACTGATATATTAGACATCCGTTGATAGCTGTTTGATCATCCGTCGATGGCTTTGTAGTTTATCCGTTGGGTAGCAATCAGGCACTTGACTTCATTTCACTTATGCAGAATTACAAAACATCATCTATGTACAATTAATCAACCTATTCTGCATATCTAGTTCAAGTCCACATGACTTATATGCTACTACAGATTCTATACAAAGGTGTATGTAGAAATGTGCTACAGACTCATTATTACATAAGCTACTCACTCGATGGATAATAAATCAATATCCGTCGGGACTATAGATTTATCCGTCGGGACTAAAATTCTTATCCGTCGAGTGCTACATTATTTCACTAAGTAAAATCTACTTAGGTGTTTTATTTGTGAAATCATCAAGTACACAACATATGCACAACAATCTCCCCCAATTTATGTCTACTGGAATTGTAGCCATAAATTAAGAGATACTTGATGATAACTAAACATCCTAAACATACAGCTTTAAAGAAAAGTAGATAATACTGAAAGTGCTTCAATTAATCAAAATGTACAAAGTTTGGCTCACAGTCATTTTCAAGATGCTCCTCTAGCCTGAGCAGATTTATCTAGTTCCTTGAAGGTCTGGATCTTCTTCCAAGCTTTCTGTTGTTTTCATCAATCTGATTTTGGAGCTGCCTGTGGAATTCCAGTTCATCATATTCTGAGAGATTTAGCTTTTCTTGCATTTCCAAGAGAGTCTCATTGCTGGAGATGCTCAGTTTGTCTTCTAATCTGAAGAATCTTCTCACACCTTTGTCATCCATGAACTCCATCAGCCAGTAGGGCCTTAGATGCACTCTTCTCCCTGTGTATGGGATGATTAGAGTCTTTGGGAGTGCATCTTTAGCTCTAACACTCCTTAGTTCTTCAATCTTCTTCAATACTAGTCTTCTTGTAGTGACATTGAACCCAAAGTTCTTCTTGAAGGATGAATAAACTTTAATCAGTACAGCTTGGCTCTCTTGAAGAATCCTGTGAAGTGGCCACTGTATCTCCCTTCCTCCTTTGTACTTGAACACTAACCTTTCAGGTAGGTTTCTGTATGCATCAATTTCCCTCACTTCATCTAGTTCATCCAGATAGAGGTTTAGATCAGAAAATTCTTTGATGTCACACAAGTACAAGTAGTCTCCCTTATTGACTTTGGGCTGAGCTTTGACTACAGATTTGGATTTGAGAGGTGACAGCTTCACCTTCTTGACTGCTCTTGACTTTGTTCTTTTTAGCTTGCTAAGGATTGGTAGACTGAAGTCAGGAATTGGTATGTTATCCCATTCTATTGGCTCATCCTTGGGCACAATAGGTTCTCCATGAATATTTCTGTAGGGATCCACCACCCTTATATCTTTAATAACTACAGAGGGCTTTGATGCTTGAGTTGTAGCTGGTGTGAGTTCCTTAGGAAATTGATCTCCCAATTCCTTGTCAATAATATCCAGTTTCCTTTTTGTTCTTTTAGCCAATTCTTTCTTTCTTGGAGATTTCTTCTGTTCTTCAACATGTTTCCTTGATTCAGTAGCTTCAGATAATTGAGAGGGAATTTGTTATGATGAATTCACAGTCTGTAGCTTGGCCAAGATAGCAATCTGCTCTTTCTTTTGTTTAGCCTTCTTTGCATCTAGAATAGCTTGCTTCTTTTCCTGCTTCAATCTGGCTTTTTCTTCTCTCTTTGCTTGAGCAAATTGAGGATGTCCAGCTACCACACAAATTTCCTTTCCATTTCTGAATATCTTAGTAATTCTCCTTTTTGAAGCTGAATCAGTTGGATCTTTGTAGAAAACAATTGATCTTGACAGAAGCTTCTTCTCATCAGGCTTGGGTGTCTCATACACAGTATCCAAGGGGTTCTTCAAGGATGATTTTGAATAGTTTTCCCTTGGTTTAAGAATCATTTCAGCCTTTGGAGACTTGATGCAGGAAGATTGTCCTCTTTCTAGATAGTTCATGCTCATCTCATTCACACTGATTTGCTTGACTTGTGAGTGATGGATGGCTGACTTAACTGGCTCCTTGACAAGTTCAAACTTTTTATGTATCTCCTCATCAATCTTCTTCCAGTTGACCAAACTCAACTGTTCTTTCTCAGCAACTTTCAAGTTTGCTGCTGCTGCCTGAATTAGATCTATACCATCTACAACTTGTGGCTTTGAGACAGTAATTGAAGGCACAATTACTTTGCTAATTTGTATTTGAAGTTTCTCCCCTCACTTGGTCCTTTCTCCCCCTTTTTGTTATCATCAAGTTGAGGAGTTAGGTCTTGTGGTTTAGCCAATTGTATGAGAAGACTGGTCTGAAACTATTAATTTTGAAGAATGGTGACCACAGAGTTTTCAATACCTTGAACTCTATTCTCCAGTTTGGTCAGCCTCTTTTCAGCATCTGATTCATTTCTCAGTCTCAGTAATAGATCCTGCATGGTACCATATGGCATGAGTAAATCCAGCTTCTCAGAATTGTAGGTCTTCAAGTCAGCTATATCCTTTTTGAGTTCATCTACACTCAGATTCTGTCTTAATTATTGTAGCTTCATGAGATGTAGAGAATCTAGGTTAGCTTGAAGAATAGCCTTGGTACCAACATTTGAGCTCTTCTGAATGGCCTTTTGGATAGACATGATTTGTTTGACCAAGGATACATTAAATTGTCTTGGTGTGGACTCCTTTGTCAAGGCCCATTCAGGTAAATCTGGAATAGAACTTGGGCCTTCATCTCCCCCTAAGTTCATGCTTCCATCAAATGAAATAGAGTCATTATCATTAGAATTTACTCCAAATTCCTCAGATGGCTCACCAGCTATAGGAGGCATTAAATTGACAACAACTTTATCCCTTTGTAGAGATTCTGAAGTATGCACCAGATTCAAAGTCTTTTCTGCCTCCTCATTGCCCTGAGCAGCCAACAATTGATAGGCTAACACAGGATGAGTAAAAGTGTTAGCATCCAAGGAAATGTTATCAATTAAAGCTTTGAATTGTTGTTGAAATTATCTTTCCTTTTCAGCATCATCCACAATCATTAACTCATGAGCAATGGCTGGATCCACCCTTATACCCTCTGTACCTATTTTTCTCTCATGTTCTCTCTTTTGTTGCATCAGGGTCTCACCCTGGCTCACCACCCTCACACCCTCACCTTCACCTACTCAGGCGGGACTCCCCTCACTCCCTTTTGCCAATCCTGAAGAAATGGATTGCAGATTTTTACTCATTTCCTCTCCTTTTGCCTGGGAGCAACCCAGCCTCTCACTCAAGACAGTCTCCTCTCTCAATCCTAAGAGTGACTGTACAACCACTAAATCTTCTGCACTTGAAATAATTGAAGTTTGAAGTTGTGCAGAGATACTCGACGGATGAGTGATATCCATCGAGTGAGTGGTAATGTTATCCGACGGATAACTGCTGTTAGGCTTATCCGTCGGGATACAATCACTACTCGATGGATGAGCAATATCCGTCGAGAGAGTAAAAATGAATGAGTTGGGAAGAGAAACTATTGTTTACTCTGTGCTGATTGAAGATATTTGGGGCACAGATGTCACAATATTTTCTGAAAGAATTGGCAAGTGAGCCAACAAATCATCTAACAGATGATGTTCACTTGTACTAGATTTTGGCTTCCCCAACAGAGTTAAAGAAGGGGAATCAGGAATTGATGTGTTTATCATAACCACATCCAGAGAGTTTGTTGGTGAGTATGGTGTATGAGGTGCTTCTATAACTAGAGATTTTGGCTGTGACTCGACATTTATTGGAGCCACATCAAACTGAACTTGACAAGGTGCAGTGACTGTGTCTTTAGCACCAGTTTGCACAGTGTGTGTACCCTGTGCATCCCTAGAGGTTTTAGATTTCTTCTTTCTTGTATAAGTTTGGGGTGAGCTTGTGTCCCTAACCCTCTTGGCCTGTGCTCTTGGCTGAGAGCTTTGTTCAATAACCACATCCTTTTGGGAGGATGCAGCTAGAAGTGAGCTTTTGTCCTTTTTAAGCACTGCAGTTTGTTGGGAAACTACAATGTGGCTAAGCTGGGATTCATTCAACTCTCCAACCTTATTCTTGGGGTTTCTTTGATGTTCACCCTTCTCTCACCTGACTTTCCCTCCTTCACACTCCCCTCTTTTGCTTTTGTGAAATTTTTAACTGGCATCTTTTGAGAGATACTAGAGGGGGTTTTCTTTGATTTAGATTTGGAAATGGTAGTAGGTTTGGAGGCTTTGGTAGGCAACTGTTTGATCATTGGCACAGTTGCCATAGCTACTCCTGAATTCAAAGAAATAGTGGAGGTTGGAATAGTTGTAGGGATGGATGAACTTACCTCACTTACCTGAGGTTCCTGCATTACAGGAAAATAGAACATTGGCACATCCTTGTGATGATTGAACCTGTTCAAATCTGCAATGAGTCTTCTCTCTTGAACCCAACAATCCAGTTTGTTGTTAGGGTTCTCAAGCACAATCTCTTCAAAGAGGTGGTTAGCCAATAACATGAAAAATCTAGCATAATACACATTTTTACCTCTTTTAGCTAACTCACACAATTTAAAACCTAACTCAAATAGGACAAGGTCACTGAAATTGTAAAATGTATCTGTAACTAGCATGTATAGCATGTTAAGCATGGAAATATTCACTGAATAAAAATTACTGATTTTTCCAGAGAAAACCTTAGTAACTACATCACACATGAAACTCCACTCCTTCCTAAGACCCATTCTTCTAATATCACTCAGTTTGGAAGTAGGAAGTGCATAATGCATGGAATTAAGCATATTGATAATATCAGTGTCATTGTGTGGTGAAGTCACATTATTATCAGGAATTTTGAAACATGCTTTTATCACATCACTATTGATACATAATTCTTTACCTTTGATGGTTAGAGTGATGGTCTTGTCAGTAGAGTTGTAGATAGCAGTGGTCCACATCTGTTCAACAACTTCAAAGAAGATTGTGGGTGATTATATCATGGCGTAGTTGAGCTTGCAATTCTTCACAAAGTCCATCATCTTGTGGTAGTCCTCTAATTGCTGAATATCCTTATTGACCAATGCAGTGAAATTGTTCTTCTCATAAATGAACCCAGTTTGAGACATAATCTTTACTACAGGTGTGTTGTGCATATGTTGTGTACTTGATGATTTCACAAACAAAACACCTAAGTAGATTTTACTTAGTGAAATAATGTAGCACTCGACGGATAAGAATTTTAGTCCCGACGGATAAATCTATAGTCCCGACGGATATTGAATTATTATCCATTGAGTGAGTAGCTTTTGTAATAATGAGTCTGTAACACATTTCTGCATACACCTTTGTATAGATTCTGTAGTAGCATATAAAGCATGTTGACTTTAACTAGATATGCAGAATAGGTTGATTAATTATACATAGATGATGTCTTGTAATTCTGCATAAATGAATTGAAGTCAAGTGCCAAAATAGCTACCGACGGATGATTAACAAAGACATCGACGGATGATCAAATGGCTATCAACGGTTGTTTTTATATAGCAGTCGACGGATGATCAATGAAGCCATCAATGGATGATCATAAAGTCGACGGATGATCATGTACTCAACGGATAAAGAATTAAAACATGGAATAAGGGCAAGGGGCTTGCAGTAGAAAGTGAAGATTCATTGAGCCAAGATGACATGGAGGACATTGATGAGCACCTAGCATTTCTTTCCAGGAGATTTGCCAAGCTCAAGTTCATGAAGAACTTTGGAGCAATCAAGCCAAATAGAAACATGGTGGATAAGTCAAAATTCAAATGTTTCAAATGTGGCTTGGCAGGGCATTTTGCTAATGAGTGTAGAAAGTCAGATTCCAGTAAGAAAAAGTTTGAGTCTGTGGATTATAAGCAAAAATACTTTGATCTACTCAAACAAAAGGAAAGGGCTTTTATTACACAAGAAAATGACTGGGCGGCAGATGGTCTGGATGAAGATGAAGATGTCAGCTATGTCAATCTAGCCCTAATGGCTAAGTCTGATGAGACAGAGACAAGTTCCTCAAGCAATCAGGTAATTACTACAAACCTTGCACATTTATCTAAAGATGAATGCAATGATGCCATAAATGACATGTCTGCATAATTATATCATTTGCGTGTTACACTTAAGTCTCTTACTAAAGAAAATGCTAAAATCAAAGAAAACAATTTGTTTTTAAGTGAGAGGAATAATGTGCTTGAGTCTCAGTTTGTTGATTTTGAGAAATTAAGAATTGAGTGTAAGATTGCCAAGGAGGAATTAACCGAGTCCTTGAAAAAGGAAGAGATTTTGAAGAAGCAGCTCGAGCGTGAACAAGAGGTGATTAAAACATGGAAAACATCTAGAGATGTTCATGCTCAAATCACCAAAGTTCAAGGAATTGAGTCTTTTTGTGATGAAGCCTGGAAAAAGAACAAAGCGAAACTAGAACCTAATCTGGTAAATGGACTGCTAACAGATGTAGACTCAACGGATGATGAGGACTATCCGTCGGATAACAAAAAGTGTTATCCGTCGAATGATGAAAATCCTCATACGTTGGCTGTGAGCAAGCCCATTAGCAAAACCAAACTAATTAAGCTGAATGAGAAGTATGGGTCTGTTTCCAAGAACTTTGTTTCAGAAGAGTCAAGTCAAGTTAAGAAAGGGAAAAAGGCTAATGTTGGTCACATGACTGTCAAGCAATTAAGTGACAGACTTGAGAAAATTGAGGTAAAAACAGAGACTAAAAGGAAAAACAATAGGAATGGTAAATTAGGGATTAACAAACACAATAACTACACACCTGACATATATGCTCCTAGAAAAATCCGTGTCAAGTGTGGTAGTGTAAATCATTTATATTTTAATTGCAAATCTGCCATGCCTACTCCCATGTCTGTTCAGTCTCAATTTCCTAACATGAATACCATGCCTCCCATGCCTGTTAATGCTATGCCTACACAGAACATGAATGCACAGTTTGCAAATATGCCATTTGCACCTAATCATTATTATGCTGCATACAGTATGCCACAAATGCCATTTAGCATGCCTTACTGGAATAACATGTTTACACCAAGCATGCCATTTCCTGTTAGTCATAATATGCATGATAATTCTGTTGCAATGAATGGTTTCAAAGGTCCAATCCAAATGACTAAGGATGAATCTGAAATTCCTAAGTCAAATGAGACAAGACCTAAGAAACCAAAAAAGAAAGCTAACAAGGCAGGACCCAAGGAAACTCGGGTACCAAAATCAACTTGATTTGATTTTGATATGTGCAGGGAAATAGAAGGAATCTTTGGTACTTTGATAGTGGTTGTTCAAGACACATGACTGGTGATTCTACCCTGCTCACAGAGATTAAGGAGAGAGCTGGCCCAAGTATTACTTTTGGAGATGACAGCAAGGGTTATACAGTGGGATATAGCTTGATTTCAAAGGACAATGTCATCATTGAGGAGGTTGCTTTAGTGGATGGTCTCAAACACAATCTGTTGAGTATCAGCCAGCTTTGTGACAAAGGCAATTCAGTAACCTTCAACTCAGAAGCCTGTGTTGTGACTAATAAAAGAAGCAACAAAGTGGTTCTCACTGGTGTGAGAAGAGGAAATGTGTACCTAGCTGATTTCAACTCAACTAAAGCAGAAACTGTAACTTTCCTTCTCAGTAAAGCAAGTCAGGATGAAAGTTGGCTATGGCACAAGAAGCTATCTCACTTAAACTTCAAGATCATGAATGAGCTGGTAAAGAAAGAACTGGTAAGAGGCATTCCTCTAGTGGAGTTTTCAAAGGATGGACTGTGTGATGCTTGCCAAAAGGGGAAGCAGATCAAAGCATCATTCAGGAAGAAACTTGATTCAACAATTAAAGAGCCTTTGCAACTGCTTCACATGGATTTGTTTGGACCAGTCAATATATTGTCCATCTCAAGGAAAAGATTTTGCTTAGTAATTGTAGATGATTTCTCAAAGTTCTCTTGGATATATTTCCTAAAGTCTAAAGATGAGGCTAGTGAAATCATCATCAATCACATAAGGCAAGTCAACAATCATCCTGATTTCAAAGTTAGAAGAATCAGGAGTGATAATGGAACTGAGTTCAAGAATTCTGTCATGAGAGCATTTTGTGAGGAAAATGGGATTCTGCATGAGTTTTCAGCAGCAAGGACTCCACAACAGAATGGAGTAGTGGAAAGGAAGAACATATCACTTATTGAAGCTGCAAGGACAATGCTTGAAGAATCTAAACTACCAACATATTTCTGGGCTGAAGCTGTAAATACTGCATGCTACACTCAGAACATTTCTCTGGTTAATCAAGCAAGATGCATGACTCCCTATCAATTGTTCAAGAACAAGAAGCCAACTCTAAACTTTCTTCATGTCTTTGGCTGCAAATGCTATATCCTGAGAAATCAAACTGATCAAAATGGGAAGTTTGATGCTAAAGCAGATGAAGAAATTTTTGTTGGATATGTTGTTGGTAAAGCATATAGAGTCTACAATCTAAGAACCAACATTTTTGTGGAATCTATACATGTTGTGTTGGATGATAAAAAGATTGAAGGACTGAAAGATGGAGATTACCATGAGAGCCTCAAATTCGACAATGTGGAGATGGTAAGTGATGACAGTGATGATGAAAGTGATCAAGAAACAGTGTCTAAGGATAATGCAGACAAATCTACTACCAATGAAGCACAAAACTCAACATCTGTCGAGTTGCATAATGCTTCATCCGTCAGAAGGCAATCTGCGTCATCCATCGGGAAACAACCTGCCTCATCCGTCGGTACTCAAAATTCACCATCCGTCTGGTTATCAAAAGGAGCAGGAGGTCAAGACAGATCACCTATAGAAAATTCCCCTTTCTCAAATCAAAGATCCACAAACACAGGGGGAGTTTCTAGCAATCAAAACTCAATCACATATCAAGACAACATTGAGGTCTCTTCATCTAGAGCTAATCTACCTCATCAAAGGAAATGGACAAAGGATCACCCCTTTGAGCTTATCATTGGTGATTCTCCTTCTAGAGTTCAAACAAGAAGAGTAACTCAGGAAGAATGTCCATACAACAGCTTTCTGTCAAAGGAAGAACCAAAGAAGGTAGAAGAAGCTTTATTGGATCCTGAATGGATTTTAGCTATGCAGGAGGAGCTAAACCAATTTGAAAGGAATAATGTATGAAAGCTGGTACCCAAGCCTAAAGGAAAGAATCCAATAGACACCAAGTGGGTATTCAGAAACAAGATGGATGAAAATGGCATAGTAGTCAGGAATAAAGCAAGATTGGTTGCTAAGGGCTATTGTCAGCAAGAAGGAATTGATTTTGATGAACCATTTGCTCCTGTTGCAAGACTTGAAGCCATCAGAATCTTCTTAGCCTATGTAGCCCATGCCAATTTCAAGGTCTATCAAATGGATGTCAAAAGTGCCTTTCTGAATGAAGATTTGGAGGAAGAAGTATATACCAGTCAACCTCCTGGTTTTGAAGATCCAAATTTTCCAGAATATGTCTATTATCTTCTGAAAGCACTTTATGGACTGAAGCAAGCACCTAGAGCCTGGTATGACACTTTATCAAAGTTCCTTTTGGAAAATCACTTCACAAGAGGTACTGTAGATAAAACTTTATTTTTCAGAAATATTAATGGCTCTAGTATACTTGTTCAAATTTATGTAGATGATATTATTTTTGGCTCTACAGATGAGAAACTTTGCAAAAAGTTTGCCAAATTGATGCAAAGTAAATATGAAATGAGTATGCTGGGAGAAATAACTTACTTTCTTGGTTTACAAGTTAAGCAAGTTAGTGATGGAATATTCATTAGTCAAACTAAATATATTTTTGATCTTTTAAAGAAGTTTGATATAATGGATTGCACATCTGCAAAAACTCCCATGGCCACTGCAACTAAGCTTGAATTAAACACTACTGAAAAGTCTGTGGATATTTCAAGTTATAAAGGCATGGTTGGCTCACTTCTGTACTTAACAGCTAGTAGGCCAGATATAATTTTTGCTACATGTTTATGTGCTAGATTTCAGGCTGATCCTAGAGAATCTCACTTGATAGTTATTAAGAGAATTTTCAGATATCTCAAGGGAACACCAAACCTTGGCATTTGGTATCCTAGAGATTCTGGTTTTGATCTAACTGGTTATTCAGATACAGATTATGCAGGTTGTAGAATTGATAGAAAGAGTACAACACGAACCTGTCAATTTCTAGGAAACAAGCTTGTGTCCTGGTTTAGAAAAAAGCAAAATTTAGTTTCTACTTCTACAGCTGAAGCTGAATATATTGCTGATGGCAGTTGCTGTGCACAAATTTTATGGATGAAAAATCAATTGCTAGACTATGGTTTGCAAGTTGAGAGAATTTCTATTTTATGTGATAACACAAGTGCAATTACCATCACTGAAAATCCAGTGCAACATTCAAGGACAAAGCACATAGATATCAAGTACCATTTCATAAGGGAACATGTAATGAATGGTACTGTGGAACTATATTTTGTTCCAAGTGAGAAGCAACTTGCAGATATCTTTACCAAGCCACTGGATGAATCCACCTTTTCGAGGTTGGTAAGTGAGTTAGGTATGCTGAATTACTCTTAAATTTATCTGAGTTATTTTGCAAGTTGAAATGCAGCCAGACAGTTAATTGATTTTTCTATTCTGGATGAAATTTTTGGCTAAGTCAAAATCTACATCTCGACGGATGACCCTTATCCATCGAGTTTGGTCATCCGTCGACACACCATTTGCTAATAAAAATCAATTACTTTTCTGGAATATCTTATGTATCGACGGATAACAGTTTATCCTCATCCGTTGAATTATCTTAATCTGAGCCGTTAATTTCCTGTACATTATCCATCAAGTATACTTACAGTTTGTAAGCATTACATGATGGATAATGGGTGGAATTTTTACAGTTTATTTTTAAACGGCTATTTTAGGCAATTTCTATTGGTTAATTTACTTTACTTTATTATTTTTATCAGTTTTTTTTGAGATAGTATAAAAGCTTATTTCATTGCAATTGTTTTCTTTTATCATTCTCAAATTCAACTGCTCTAATTTCATTCTCTCTCAAGCAATTAATCTCCTTCTCTTCAAGCTTTCATTCTCTAACAATGACACCTGTAGTAAAGATTATGTCTCAAACTGGGTTCATTTATGAGAAGAACAATTCCACTGCATTGGTCAATAAGGTTATTCAGCAATCAGAGGACTACCACAAGGTGATGGACTTTGTGAAGAATTGCAAGCTCAATTACGCCATGTTGGAATCACCCACAATCTTCTGTGAAGTTATTGAAGAGATGTGGACCACTGCTATCTACAACTCTACTGACAAGACCATCACTCTAACCATCAAAGGTAAAGAATTCTGTATCAATAGTGATGTGATAAAAGCATGTTTCAAAATTCCTGATAACAATGTGACTTCACCACACAATGACACTGATATTATCAATATGCTTAATTCCATGCATTATGCACTTCCTACTTCCAAACTGAGTGATATTAGAAGAATGGGTCTTAGGAAGGAGTGGAGTTTCATGTGTGATGTAGTTACTAAGGTTTTCTCTGGAAAAATCAGTAATTTTGATTTAGTGAATATTTCCATGCTTAACATGCTATACATGCTAGTTACAGATAACTTTTACAATTTTAGTGACCTTGTCCTATTTGAGTTAGGTTTTGAATTGGGTGAGTTAGCTAAAAGAGGTAAAAATGTGTATTATGCTATATTTTTCATGTTATTGGCTAACCACCTCTGTGAAGAGATTGTGCTTGAGAACCCTAACGACAAACTGGATTGTTGGGTTCAAGAGAGAAGACTCATTGCAGATTTGAACAGGGCTAATCATCACAAGGATGTGCCAATGTTCTACTTTCCTGTAATGCAGCACCTCAGGTAAGTGAGGTAAGTTCATCCATCCCTACAACTATTCCAACCTCCTCTATTTCTTTGAATTCAGGAGTAGCTATGGCAACTGTGCCGATGACCAAACAGTTGCCTACCAAAGCCTCCAAACCGACTACTATTTCCAAATCTAAATCAAAGAAAACCCCCTCTAGTATCTCTCAAAAGATACCAGTTGAAAAATCCACAAAAACAAAAGAGGGGAGTGTCAAGGAGGGAAAGTCTGGTGAGGGAAGGGGTGAACATCAAAGAAACCCCAAGAATAAGGTTGGAGAGTTGAGTGAATCCCAGCCTAGCCACACTGTAGTTTCCCAACAAACTGCAGTGCTTAAAAAGGACAAAAGCTCACTTCTAGCTGCATCCTCCCAAAAGGATGTGGTTATTGAACAAAGCTCTCAGCCAAGAGCACAGGCCAAAAGGGTTAGGGACACAAGCTCACCCCAAACTTATACAAGAAAGAAGAAATCTAAAACCTCTGGGGATGCACAGGGCACACACACAGTGCAAACTGGTGCTAAAGACACAGTCCCTGCACTCTCTTAAATTCAGTTTGATGTGGCTCCAATAGATGTGGAGTCACATCCAAAATCTCTAGTTATAGAAGCACCTCATACACCATACTCACCAACAAACTCTCTGGATGTGGATATGATACACACATCAATTCCTGATTCCCCTTCTTTAACTCTGTTGGGGAAGCCAAAATCTAGTACAAGTGAGCATCATCTCGTAGATGATTTGTTGGCTCACTTGCCAATTCTTTCAGAAACTATTGTGACATATGTGCCCCAAATATCTTCAATCAGCACAGAGTCAACAATAGTTTCTCTTCCCAACTCATTCATTTCTACTCTCTTGACGGATATTGCTCATCCATCGAGTAGTGACTGTATCCCGACGGATAAGCCTAACAGCAGTTATCCGTCGGATAGCATTACCACTCACTCGATGGATATCACTCATCCGTCGAGTATCTCTGCACAACTTCAAACTTCAATTATTTCAAGTGCAGAAGATTTAGTGGTTGTACAGTCACTCTTAGGATTGAGAGAGGAGAGCGTCTTGAGTGAGAGGCTGGGTTGCTCCCAGGCAAAAGGAGAGGAAATGAGTGAAAATCTGCAATCCATTTCAGCAACATTACAAAGCTGTAATTGATAACATTTCCTTGGATGCTGACACTTTTACTCATCCTGTGTCAGCCTATCAACTGTTGGATGCTCAGGGCAATGAGTAGGCAGAAAACACTTTGAATCTGGTGCATACTTCAGAATCTCTACAAAGGGATAAAGTTGCTGTCAATTTAATGCCTCCCACAGCTGGTGAGCCATCTGAGGAATTTGGAGTAAATTCTAATGATGATGACTCTATTTCATTTGATGGAAGCATGAACTTAGGGGGAGATGAAGGCCCAAGTTCTATTCCAGATTTACCTGAATGGGCCTTGACAAAGGAGTCTACACAGGACAATTTAATATCTTTTTGGTCAAACAAATCATATCTATCCAAAAGGCCATTCAGAAGAGCTCAAATGCTGGTACCAAGACTATTCTTCAAGCTCACCTAGATTCTCTACATCTCATGAAGCTACAGCAGTTAAGACATAATCTGAGTGTGGATGAACTCAAAAAGGATATAGCTAACTTGAAGACCTACAATTCTGAGAAGCTGGATTCAGTCATGCCATATGGTACCATGCAGGATCTATTACTGAGACTAAGAAGAGAATCAGATGCTGAAAAGAAGCTGGCCAAGTTGGAAGACAGAGTTCAAGTTATTGAAAATTCTGTGGCCACCATTCTTCAAAATCAACAGTCTCAGACCAATCTTCTCATGCAACTGGCTAAAGCACAAGGCCTGACTCCTCAACTTGATGATAACAAAAAGGGGGAGAAAGGACCAAGTGAGGGGGAGAAGCTTCAGATACAAATCACTAAGGTAATTGTGCCATCAATTACTGTCTCAAAGCCACCAGTTGCAGATGGTATAGATCTAATTCATGCAGCAGCAGCCAGTTTGAAAGCTGCTGAGAAAGAAAAGTTAAGTTTGATCAACTGGGAGAAGATTGATGAGGAAATACAGAAGAAGTTTGAACTTGTCAAGGAGCCAGTTAAGTCAGCCATCCATCACTCTCAAGTCAAGCAAATCAGTGTGAATGAGATGAGCATGAACTATCTGGAAAGAGGACAATCTTCCTGCATCAAGTCTCCAAATGCTGAAATGATTCTTAAACCAAGGGCAAACTACTCAAAATCATCCTTGAAAAACCCCTTGGATACTGTGTATGAGACATGTTGAAGAACAGAAGAAATCTCCAAGAAAGAAAGAATTGGCTAAAAGAACAAAAAGGAAATTGGATATTGTTGACAAGGAATTGGAAGATCAATTTCCTAAGGAACCCACACCAGCTACAACTCAAGCATCAAAGCCCTCTGTGGTATTTGAAGATATAAGGGTGGTGGATCCCTACAGTAATATTCATGGTGAACCTATTGTGCCCAAGGATGAGCCAATAGAATGGGATAACATACCAATTCCTGACTTCAATCTACCAATCCTAAGCAAGCCAAAAAGGACAAAGTCAAGGGCAGTCAAGAAAGTGAAATTGTCACCCCTCAAATCCAAATCTGTAGTCAAAGCTCAGCCCAAAGTCAATAAGGGAGACTACTTGTACTTGTGTGACATCAAAGAATTTTATGATCTAAACCTCTATCTGGATGAACTAGATGAAGTGAGGGGAATTGATGCATACATAAACCTACCTGAAAGGTTAATGTTCAAGTACAAAGGAGGAAAGGAGATTCAGTGGCCACTTCACAGAATTCTTCAAGAGAGCCAAGCTGTACTGATTAAAGTTTATTCATCCTTCAAGAAGAACTTTGGGTTCAATGTCACTGCAAAAAGACTAGTATTGAAGAAGATTGAAGAACTAAAGAGTGTTAGAGCTAAAGATGCACTCCAAAAGACTCTAATCATCCCATACACAGGGAGAAGAGTGCATCTAAGGCCCTACTGGCTGATGGAGTTCATAGATGACAAAGGTGTGAGAAGATTCTTCAGATTAGAAGACCAACTGAGCATCTCCAGCAATGAGACTCTCTTGGAAATGCAAGAAAAGCTAAATCTCTCAGAATCTGATGAACTGGAATTCCACAGGCAGCTCCAAAATCAGATTGATGAAAACAACAGAAAGCTTGGAAGAACATCCAGACCTTCTAGAAACTAGAAAAATCTACTCAGGCTAGAGGAGCATCTTGAAATGACTGTGAGCTAAACTTTGCACATTTTGATTATTTGAAGCACTTTCAGTATTATCTACTTTTCTTTAAAGCTGCATGTTTAGGATGTTTTGTTATCATCAAGTATCTCTTAATTTATGCCTACAATTCCAGTAGACATAAATTGGGGGAGATTGTTGTGCATAGGTTGTATACTTGATGATTTCACAAACAAAACACCTAAGTAGATTTTACTTAGTGAAATAATGTAGCACTCGACGGATAAGAATTTTAGTCCCGACGGATAAATCTATAGTCCCGACGGATAATGAATTATTATCCATCGAGTGAGTAGCTTATGTAATAATGAGTCTCTAGCACATTTCTGCATACACCTTTGTATAGATTCTGTAGTAGCATATAAATCATGTTGACTTTAACTAGATATGCAGAATAGGTTGATTAATTGTACATAGATGATGCCTTGTAATTCTACATAAATGAATTGAAGTCAAGTGCCAAAATAGCTACCGACGGATGATTAATAAAGCCATCGACGGATGATCAAATGGCTATCAACGGATGTTTTTATATAGCAGTCGACGGATGATCAATGAATCCATCAACGGATGATCATAAAGTCGACGGATGATCATGTACTCAACGAATAAAGAATTCAAACATCAGTTGACAGTGACAACTGGTCAGATCCATCGGGATGTATGCAAACAGAATGAGGAATCCTATTAACTGGGTAATAGAGAACAAAGTAGCAAAAGATAAAAACTGATAGTTTTTATAATTATTCTATCTTTTGACTTTGTAATCTTGGTATTATATAAACCAAGAAGTAGCAAATAGAAACCAAGATCTGAGATACAAAAAGAAAGAAACTTTTGTAAGCAGAATTATTAGCATTTCTCTGTATTCTCAGTAGTTCAAATTTGTAAGCACCTGTGAGCATTCTTGCACACAGAGTTCTCTCGATATAATATATATCTCTGGTGGAATTGTTTAAATCCACCAGAAAGTTTTTAAAGACTCTTGTTTTTAATTACTTATGTTTTGATTCACTTAAGTTTCTATTCCGCATTGTGCTAATCAAAACACTTATATTTGTATTCGAGTTTGAACATTTTTATTTTAAGAAAAAGATTAAAGAATTCCATTCAACCCCCCCTTCTGTAATTCTTGCTATATTATTAAGGGACTAACAATTGGTATCAGAGCAAGCTCTTAATCAACAAAGAGTTTAAAGATCAAAACAATTCAGCAAGATGAACAAGAAAGATGTTGGAGTCAAGATTCCTTTTCTAGATAAAGATAATTACCACCATTGGAAGGTAAAGATGCATCTTCATATGTTTTCTCAAGATGAGGCCTATGTAGACTGCATAGAAAGAGGCCCTCATGTTCCAATGAGAGCTGCAACAGGAAATGAGCCATCAGTTCCCAAGCCAAGGCATGAATGGTCTGATCCTGACATTGAACAAGTCATGAAGGATAAAAAGGCCATGAATATTCTGTTTAATGGAGTTGATGTAGACATGTTTGAGAACATTATCAACTGCAAAACTGCCAAGGAAGTCTGGGATACTATACAGATAATCTGTGATGGCACTGAGCAAGTCAGAGAAAATAAGATGCAGCTCTTGATTCAGCAATATGAGCATTTTTACAATGAGGAAAGTGAGTCTCTCACTGATATTTTTAGTAGGTTTCAAAAACTACTAAATTCTCTTAAGTTGCATGGAAGAGTCTATCAGACTAAAGACTCTAATCTGAAATTCCTTAGATCTCTTCCAAAGGAATGGAAACCAATGACAGTCTCATTAAGAAACTCACAAGATTATAGGGAGTTTACTTTGGAGAGACTGTATGGCATCCTGAAAACCTATGAGCTTGAAATAGAGCAGGATTAAAGGATGGAGAGAGGAAAGAAGAAAGGAGGATCCATTGCACTAGTTGCTGAGTTGGAAAAGGAGAAGGAAGTGAAGATGGAAGTTGTTGAATCAACTTCTAAGGTCTGTGAGAACAAGGGCAATGGGCTTGCAGTAGAAAATGAAGATTCATTGAGCCAAGATGACATGGAGGACATTGATGAGCACCTAGCATTTCTTTCCAGGAGATTTGCCAAGCTCAAGTTCAAGAAGAAATTTGGAGCTGCCAAGCCAAATAGAAACATGGTGGATAAGTCAAAATTCAAATGTTTCAAATGTGGCTTGGCAGGGAAATTTGCCAATGAGTGTAGAAAGTCAGATTCCAGTAAGAAAAAGTTTGAGTCTGTGGATTATAAGCAAAAATACTTTGATCTACTCAAATAAAAGGAAAGGGCTTTTATTACACAAGAAAATGACTGGGCATCAGATGGTCTCGATGAAGATGAAGATGTCAGCTATGTCAATCTAGCCCTAATGGCCAAGCCTGATAAGACAGAGACAAGTTCCTCAAGCAATCAGGTAATTACTACAAACCTTGCACATTTATCTAAAGTGAGTGCAATGATGCCATAAATGACATGTCTACAGGATTATATCATTTGCGTGTTACACTTAAGTCTCTTACTAAAGAAATTGCTAAAATCAAATAAAACAATTTATTTTTAAGTGAGAGGAATAATGTGCTTGAGTCTCAGTTTGTTGATTTTGAGAAATTAAGAGTTGAGTGTAAGATTGCCAAAGAGGAATTAACTGAGTCCTTGAAAAAGGAAGAGATTTAGAAGAAGCAGCTCGAGCGTGAACAAGAGGTGATTAAAGCATGGAAAATATCCAGAGATGTCCATGCTCAAATCACCAAAGTTCAAGGAATTGAGTCTTTTTGTGATGAAGCCTGGAAAAAGAACAAAGAGAAACTAGAACCTAATTTGGTAGATGGACTGCTAACAGATGTAGACTCGACGGATGATGAGGACTATCCGTCGGATAACAAAAAGTGTTATCCGTCGAATGATGAAAATCCTCATCCGTTGGCTGTGAGCAGGCCCATTAGCAAAGCCAAACTAATTACGCTGAATGAGAAGTATGGGTCTGTTTCCTAGAACTTTGTTTCAGGAGAGTCAAGTCAAGTTAAGAAAGGGAAAAAGGCTAATATTGGTCACATGACTGTCAAGCAGTTAAGTGACAGACTTGAGAAAATTGAGGTGAAAACAGAGACTAAAAGGAAAAACAATAGGAATGGTAAAGTAGGGATTAACAAACACAATAACTACACACCTGACATATATGCTCCTAGAAAAATCTGTGTCAAGTGTGGTAGTGTAAATCATTTATCTTTTAATTGCAAATCTGCCATGCCTACTCCCATGTCTGTTCAGTCTCAATTTCCTAACATGAATGCCATGCCTCCCATGCCTGTTGATGCTATGCCTACACAGAACATGAGTGCACAGTTTGCTAATATGCCATTTGCACCTAATCCTTATTATGCTGCATACAGTATGCCACAAATGCCATTTAGCATGCCTTACTGGAATAACATGTTTACACCAAGCATGCCATTTCCTGTTAGTCATAATATGCATGATAATTCTGTTGTAATGAATGGTTTCAAAGGTCCAATCCAAATGACTAAGGATGAATCTGAAATTCCTAAGTCAAATGAGACAAGACCTAAGAAACAGAAAAAGAAAGCTAACAAGGCAGGACCCAAGGAAACTTGGGTACCAAAATTAACTTGATTTGATTTTGATGTGTGCAGGGAAACAGAAGGAATCTTTGGTACTTGGATAGTGGTTATTCGATGGATGAGGATAAACTGTTATCCTTCGATACATAACATATTCTAGAAAAGTAATTGATTTTTATTAGCAAATGGTGTGTCGACGGATGACCAAACTCGATGGATAAGGGTCATCCGTCGAGATGTAAATTTTGACTTAGCCAAAAATTTCATCCAGAATAGAAAAATCAATTAACTGTAATGCAGGCACCTCAGGTAAGTGAGGTAAGTTCATCCATCCCTACAACTATTCCAACCTCCTCTATTTCTTTGAATTCAGGAGTAGCTATGGCAACTGTGCCAATGACCAAACAGTTGCCTACCAAAGCCTCCAAACCGACTATTATTTCCAAATTTAAATCAAAGAAAACCCCCTCTAGTATCTCTCAAAAGATACCAGTTGAAAAATCCACAAAAACAAAAGAGGGGAGTGTGAAGGAGGGAAAGTCTGGTGAGGGAAGGGGTGAACATCAAAGAAACCCCAAGAATAAGGTTGGAGAGTTGAGTGAATCCCAGCCTAGCCACACTATAGTTTCCCAACAAACTGCAGTGCTTAAAAAGGACAAAAGCTAACTTCTAGCTGCATCCTCCCAAAAGGATGTGGTTATTGAACAAATCTCTCAGCCAAGAGCACAGGCCAAAAGGGTTAGGGACACAAGCTCACCCCAAACTTATACAAGAAAGAAGAAATCTAAAACCTCTGGGGATGCACAGGGCACACACACAGTGCAAACTGGTGCTAAAGACACAGTCCCTGCACTCTCTCAAATTCAGTTTGATGTGGCTCCAATAGATGTGGAGTCACATCCAAAATCTCTAGTTATAGAAGCACCTCATACACCATACTCACCAACAAAATCTCTGGATGTGGATATGATACACACATCAATTCCTGATTCCCCTTCTTTAACTCTGTTGGGGAAGCCAAAATCTAGTACAAGTGAGCATCATCTCTTAGATGATTTGTTGGCTCACTTGCCAATTCTTTCAGAAACTATTGTGACATATGTGCCCCAAATATCTTCAATCAGCACAGAGTCAACAATAGTTTCTCTTCCCAACTCATTCATTTCTACTCTCTTGACGGATATTGCTCATCCATCGAGTAGTGACTGTATCCCGACGGATAAGCCTAACAGCAGTTATCCGTCGGATAGCATTACCACTCACTCGATGGATATCACTCATCCGTCGAGTATCTCTGCACAACTTCAAACTTCAATTATTTCAAGTGCAGAAGATTTAGTGGTTGTACAGTCACTCTTAGGATTGAGAGAGGAGAGTGTCTTGAGTGAGAGGCTGGGTTGCTCCCAAGCAAAAGGAGAGGAAATGAGTGAAAATCTGCAATCCATTTCAGCAACATTACAAAGCTGTAATTGATAACATTTCCTTGGATGCTGACACTTTTACTCATCCTGTGTCAGCCTATCAACTGTTGGATGCTCAGGGCAATGAGGAGGCAGAAAACACTTTGAATCTGGTGCATACTTCAGAATCTCTACAAAGGGATAAAGTTGCTGTCAATTTAATGCCTCCCACAGCTGCTGAGCCATCTGAGGAATTTGGAGTAAATTCTAATGATGATGACTCTATTTCATTTGATGGAAGCATGAACTTAGGGGGAGATGAAGGCCCAAGTTCTATTCCAGATTTACCTGAATGGGCCTTGACAAAGGAGTCTACACCAGGACAATTTAATATCTTTTTGGTCAAACAAATCATGTCTATCTAAAAGGCCATTCAGAAGAGCTCAAATGCTGGTACCAAGACTATTCTTCAAGCTCACCTAGATTCTCTACATCTCATGAAGCTACAGCAGTTAAGACATAATCTGAGTGTGGATGAACTCAAAAAGGATATAGCTGACTTGAAGACCTACAATTCTGAGAAGCTGGATTCAGTCATGCCATATGGTACCATGCAGGATCTATTACTGAGACTAAGAAGAGAATCAGATGCTGAAAAGAAGCTGGCCAAGTTGGAAGACAGAGTTCAAGTTATTGAAAATTCTGTGGCCACCATTCTTCAAAATCAACAGTCTCAGACCAATCTTCTCATGCAACTGGCTAAAGCACAAGGCCTGACTCCTCAACTTGATGATAACAAAAAGGGGGAGAAAGGACCAAGTGAGGGGGAGAAGCTTCAGATACAAATCACTAAGGTAATTGTGCCATCAATTACTGTCTCAAAGCCACCAGTTGCAGATGGTATAGATCTAATTCATGCAGCAGCAGCCAGTTTGAAAGCTGCTGAGAAAGAAAAGTTAAGTTTGATCAACTGGGAGAAGATTGATGAGGAAATACAGAAGAAGTTTGAACTTGTCAAGGAGCCAGTTAAGTCAGCCATCCATCACTCTCAAGTCAAGCAAATCACTGTGAATGAGATGAGCATGAACTATCTGGAAAGAGGACAATCTTCCTGCATCAAGTCTCCAAATGCTGAAATGATTCTTAAACCAAGGGCAAACTACTCAAAATCATCCTTGAAAAACCCCTTGGATACTGTGTATGAGACATGTTGAAGAACAGAAGAAATCTCCAAGAAAGAAAGAATTGGCTAAAAGAACAAAAAGGAAACTGGATATTGTTGACAAGGAATTGGAAGATCAATTTCCTAAGGAACCCACACCAGCTACAACTCAAGCATCAAAGCCCTCTGTGGTATTTGAAGATATAAGGGTGGTGGATCCCTACAGTAATATTCATGGTGAACCTATTGTGCCCAAGGATGAGCCAATAGAATGGGATACCATACCAATTCCTGACTTCAATCTACCAATCCTAAGCAAGCCAAAAAGGACAAAGTCAAGGGCAGTCAAGAAAGTGAAATTGTCACCCCTCAAATCCAAATCTGTAGTCAAAGCTCAGCCCAAAATCAATAAGGGAGACTACTTGTACTTGTGTGACATCAAAGAATTTTCTGATCTAAACCTCTATCTGGATGAACTAGATGAAGTGAGGGGAATTGATGCATACATAAACCTACCTGAAAGGTTAATGTTCAAGTACAAAGGAGGAAAGGAGATTCAGTGGCCACTTCACAGAATTCTTCAAGAGAGCCAAGCTGTACTGATTAAAGTTTATTCATCCTTCAAGAAGAACTTTGGGTTCAATGTCACTGCAAAAAGACTAGTATTGAAGAAGATTGAAGAACTAAAGAGTGTTAGAGCTAAAGATGCACTCCAAAAGACTCTAATTATCCCATACACAGGGAGAAGAGTGCATCTAAGGCCCTACTGGCTGATGGAGTTCATAGATGACAAAGGTGTGAGAAGATTCTTCAGATTAGAAGACCAACTGAGCATCTCCAGCAATGAGACTCTCTTGGAAATGCAAGAAAAACTAAATCTCTCAGAATCTGATGAACTGGAATTCCACAGGCAGCTCCAAAATCAGATTGATGAAAACAACAGAAAGCTTGGAAGAAGATCCAGACCTTCTAGAAACTAGAAAAATCTACTCAGGCTAGAGGAGAATCTTGAAATGACTGTGAGCTAAACTTTGCACATTTTGATTATTTGAAGCACTTTCAGTATTATCTACTTTTCTTTAAAGCTGCATGTTTAGGATGTTTTGTTATCATCAAGTATCTCTTAATTTATGCCTACAATTCCAGTAGACATAAATTGGGGGAGATTGTTGTGCATAGGTTGTATACTTGATGATTTCACAAACAAAACACCTAAGTAGATTTTACTTAGTGAAATAATGTAGCACTCGACGGATAAGAATTTTAGTCCCGACGGATAAATCTATAGTCCCGACGGATAATGAATTATTATCCATCGAGTGAGTAGCTTATGTAATAATGAGTCTGTAGCACATTTCTGCATACACCTTTGTATAGATTCTGTAGTAGCATATAAATCATGTTGACTTTAACTAGATATGCAGAATAGGTTGATTAATTGTACATAGATGATGTCTTGTAATTCTGCATAAATGAATTGAAGTCAAGTGCCAAAATAGCTACCGACGGATGATTAACAAAGCCATCGACGGATGATCAAATGGCTATCAACGGATGTTTTTATATAGCAGTCGACGGATGATCAATGAAGCCATCAACGGATGATCATAAAGTCGAAGGATGATCATGTACTCAACGAATAAAGAATTCAAACATCAGTTGACAGTGACAACTGGTCAGATCCATCGGGATGTATGCAAACAGAATGAGGAAGCCTATTAACTGGGTAATAGAGAACAAAGTAGCAAAAGATAAAAACTGATAGTTTTTATAATTATTCTATCTTTTGACTTTGTAATCTTGGTATTATATAAACCAAGAAGTAGCAAATAGAAACCAAGATCTGAGATACAAAAAGAAAGAAACTTTTGTAAGCAGAATTATTAGCATTTCTCTGTATTCTCAGTAGTTCAAATTTGTAAGCACCTGTGAGCATTCTTGCACACAGAGTTCTCTCGATATAATATATATCTCTGGTGGAATTGTTTAAATCCACCAGAAAGTTTTTAAAGACTCTTGTTTTTAATTACTTATGTTTTGATTCACTTAAGTTTCTATTCCGTATTGTGCTAATCAAAACACTTATATTTGTATTCGAGTTTAAACATTTTTATTTTAAGAAAAAGATTAAAGAATTTCATTCAACCCCCCCTTCTGTAATTCTTGCTATATTGTTAAGGGACTAACAATTGGTATCAGAGCAAGCTCTTAATCAACAAAGAGTTTAAAGATCAAAACAATTCAGCAAGATGAACAAGAAAGATGTTGGAGTCAAGATTCCTTTTCTAGATAAAGATAATTACCACCATTGGAAGGTAAAGATGCATCTTCATATGTTTTCTCAAGATGAGGCCTATGTAGACTGCATAGAAAGAGGCCCTCATGTTCCAATGAGAGCTGCAACAGGAAATGAGCCATCAGCTCCCAAGCCAAGGCATGAATGGTCTGATCCTGACATTGAACAAGTCATGAAGGATAAAAAGGCCATGAATATTCTGTTTAATGGAGTTGATGCAGACATGTTTGACAACATTATCAACTGCAAAACTGCCAAGGAAGTCTGGGATACTATACAGATAATCTGTGATGGCACTGAGCAAGTCTGAAAATAAGATGCAGCTCTTGATTCAGCAATATGAGCATTTTTATAATGAGGAAAGTGAGTCTCTCACTGATATTTTTAGTAGGTTTCAAAAACTACTAAATGCTCTTAAGTTGCATGGAAGAGTCTATCAGACTAAAGACTCTAATCTGAAATTTCTTAGATCTCTTCCAAAGGAATGGAAACCAATGACAGTCTCATTAAGAAACTCACAAGATTATAAGGAGTTTACTTTGGAGAGACTGTATGGCATCCTGAAAACCTATGAGCTTGAAATAGAGCAGGATGAAAGGATGGAGAGAGGAAAGAAGAAAGGAGGATCCATTGCACTAGTTGCTGAGTTGGAAAAGGAGAAGGAAGTGAAGATGGAAGTTGTTGAATCAACTTCTAAGGTCTGTGAGAACAAGGGCAATGGGCTTGCAGTAGAAAATGAAGATTCATTGAGCCAAGATGACATGGAGGACATTTTTGAGCACCTAGCATTTCTTTCCAGGAGATTTGCCAAGCTCAAGTTCAAGAAGAAATTTGGAGCTGCCAAGCCAAATAGAAATATGGTGGATAAGTCAAAATTCAAATGTTTCAAATGTGGCTTGGCAGGGAAATTTGCCAATGAGTGTAGAAAGTCAGATTCTAGTAAGAAAAAGTTTGAGTCTGTGGATTATAAGCAAAAATACTTTGATCTACTCAAATAAAAGGAAAGGGCTTTTATTACACAAGAAAATGACTGGGCATCAGATGGTCTGGATGAAGATGAAGATGTCAGCTATGTCAATCTAGCCCTAATGGCCAAGTCTGATGAGACAGAGACAAGTTCCTCAAGCAATCAGGTAATTACTATAAACCTTGCACATTTATCTATAGTTGAGTGCAATGATGCCATAAATGACATGTCTACAGGATTATATCATTTGCATGTTACACTTAAGTCTCTTACTAAAGAAATTGCTAAAATCAAAGAAAACAATTTATTTTTAAGTGAGAGGAATAATGTGCTTGAGTCTCAGTTTGTTGATTTTGAGAAATTAAGAATTGAGTGTAAGATTGCCAAAGAGGAATTAACTGAGTCCTTGAAAAAGGAAGAGATTTTGAAGAAGCAGCTCGAGCGTGAACAAGAGGTGATTAATGCATGGAAAATATCCAGAGATGTCCATGCTCAAATCACCAAAGTTCAAGGAATTGAGTCTTTTTGTGATGAAGCCTGGAAAAAGAACAAAGAGAAACTAGAACCTAATTTGGTAGATGGACTGCTAACAGATGTAGACTCGACGGATGATGAGGACTATCCGTCGGATAACAAAAAGTGTTATCCGTCGAATGATGAAAATCCTCATCCGTTGGCTGTGAGCAGGCCCATTAGCAAAGCCAAACTAATTACGCTGAATGAGAAGTATGGGTCTGTTTCCTAGAACTTTGTTTCAGGAGAGTCAAGTCAAGTTAAGAAAGGGAAAAAGGCTAATATTGGTCACATGACTGTCAAGCAGTTAAGTGACAGACTTGAGAAAATTGAGGTAAAAAAAGAGACTAAAAGGAAAAACAATAGGAATGGTAAAGTAGGGATTAACAAACACAATAACTACACACCTGACATATATGCTCCTAGAAAAATCTGTGTCAAGTGTGGTAGTGTAAATCATTTATCTTTTAATTGCAAATCTGCCATGCCTACTCCCATGTCTGTTCAGTCTCAATTTCCTAACATGAATGCCATGCCTCCCATGCCTGTTGATGCTATGCCTACACAGAACATGAGTGCACAGTTTGCTAATATGCCATTTGCACCTAATCCTTATTATGCTGTATACAGTATGCCACAAATGCCATTTAGCATGCCTTACTGGAATAACATGTTTACACCAAGCATGCCATTTCCTGTTAGTCATAATATGCATGATAATTCTGTTGCAATGAATGGTTTCAAAGGTCCAATCCAAATGAATAAGGATGAATCTGAAATTCCTAAGTCAAATGAGACAAGACCTAAGAAACAGAAAAAGAAAGCTAACAAGGCAGGACCCAAGGAAACTTGGGTACCAAAATCAACTTGATTTGATTTTGATGTGTGCAGGGAAACAGAAGGAATCTTTGGTACTTGGATAGTGGTTATTCGATGGATGAGGATAAACTGTTATCCGTCGATACATAAGATATTCCAGAAAAGTAATAAATTTTTATTAGCAAATGGTGTGTCGACGGATGACCAAACTCGATGGATAAGGGTCATCCGTTGAGATGTAAATTTTGACTTAGCCAAAAATTTCATCCAGAATAGAAAAATCAATTAACTGTCTGGTTGCATTTCAACTTGCAAAATAACTCAGATAAATTTAAGAGTAATTAAGCATACCTAACTCACTTACCAACCTCGAAAAGGTGGATTCATCTAGTAGCATGATAAAGATATCTGCAAGTTGCTTCTCACTTGGAATAAAATGTATGTTATTCCCAGTGGACTAACAATGAGATTTACAGAACGGGGGTTGAATGTAAATCTCAAAACTTTTTCAAGTTTTGAGTAGTTTCTAAGGCTAAGTGTTTAAGTGAACAAATGTGTGTGAATTGCTTGAAGCTGATACAGACAGATATATATTCAAACACAAATGTAAAGAACACAAAGAACTTAAAAACTTTTATGGTGGATTTGTTGTTCCACCAGAGATGTGTTATTTCAGAAACTCTGTGATTCAAAGAATTAAATCACAGCTGCTTCCTAGTACAAACTAGATGATTTTCTCTCTGGATATTTCTAAACAGCTCAGGAAAATTCTTATCTAATTACTAGCTGCTACATGGTTTATATATATCACCAAGTTTACAAGTGAAGACAAAACTGTAAAATACAATTAAAAAGATTCTTCACATGTTTCTTCTTCATTTCTCTATCAAATGCAATTTAGGCTTGGCTGTAGATCTTTGAATACTTCCTTGTTTGCATCAGAATGGAAATGCTGCATTTTCTTGATTCCTCCTAGAGGCTTCCACATTCCAGTTTGTCTCTGTCAACCCATGTGCCTCTGTCAGCTTGTGAATTATCACTATCAACTGCTAATGAACTAAGCATCCGTTGAAGCTTTCATCCGTTGATGCCTTATCCATTGAGGCTTTATCCGTTGAAGCTTTATCCGTTGATGCATTCTCAGTTGAAGTCTTTATCCGTTGAAGCACTTATCCGTTGATGGATATTATCCGTTGAAGCATTAGAGACATCTGTTGAAGCTTTGTTTCTTATCCGTTGAAGGTCTTCAATATCCGTTGATACTTCTTCACTTATACAAAATTACAAGGCATGAAATATTTACAATTAGCCCTCCTATTTGCATATCCATTAGTAGTCAACATGACTGATAATTTCCTACAACATCTAAAAATTACAACTTGAATCCAGAGAATGAAATGTGCTACAATACTAAACTTATTGCTAAGTAAAGCTACTCCTTCAACGGATAGCCAAGATGGTCTTATCCGTTGAGGCTACAGGCACTAGATTTCTACTTAAGTGTTTTGTTTAACTTATCATCAAACTAATACACATATTCCTAACAATCTCCCCCTATTTATGTCTACTAGAACTGTAGGCTTAAATTTGGGTTTAGCTTGATGATAATAAAACACTTGACAAATATATAAACTGTAATAAAGCAGAAATTCAAAAGTGCTACAAAAATGTGTATGCTGAGATGGAATTGAAGAATTACATTATTTCCAAGGGTGCTCCTTTAGCTTGAGCAGATTAGTTTCTTTTCCTTTGATTCCTTGTTTTCTTTCCTAACCTCCTGTCATTCTCCACTATTCGAAGTTGAAGTTGTCTGTAGAATTCAGCTTCATCTTCTTCATTGATGTCCAACTTAGATTGCATATCCTTGAGAGTTTCATTACTGGCAATCTTGAGCTGATCTTCAATTCTGAAAAATCTTCTGACTCCTTTGTTGTCTCTAAACTCCATCAACCAATGAGGTGATTTGTGAATTGTAATTCCTCTTTCTTGAATGAGTAATGTTCTAGGCAAAGCATTGGGCTCCCTCCAAGTTTTCCTTATGTTGGCAATCTTGTTGAGAATCTCAGTCTTGGCAGTCCTGGTAAAGCCAGAATCCCTTTGTATGACTGAGTAGACTCTAATCAAGGTAGAGTAGCCTTCATTCAGAATTCTGTAAAGAGGCCAAGTTCTTTCCCCATCTCCTTTGTATTTGAACACTAGTCTTTCTGGTAGCTGTCTGTAGGCAGCTATTCCCCTTACTTCCTCCAGCTCATCCATATAGAGTTCAATGTCTGAAAATTCTTTTATGTCACAGATGTGAACATAATCATCCTTAGAGACTTGAGGCTTAGGCTTAGGCTTCTGTGTGAATTTGATTGAGGCTTTAGAGGGTGTTGATTTGATTCTTCTTTTCTGCTTCTTTGATGGTGGAGAAGAGGTTAGGAAGGTGGGCAATTTGATGGTGTCCCAATCAATTGGTTCCTCCTTGGGAATGATTGTTTCACCATGAATGTTCATGAAGGGGTCAGGCACAATGGGTTCAGGAATAGAGGGTAGTGGTTTGGATATTGATTGGGTTTCTTCAATCTCATCTACCATCTTTCTCTTTGCATTGACCTTCTTTCTGTTCCCTTTCTGCCATTCTTCTCTTCCCTTACTTCTTTCCTCCATATCAGTATCAACCATGTCCCCCATAGCTTCATCTTCACTTTTTTCTTCAATTTCTTTCTGTTCTTCAGCCTGACTTGACTTTAGCTGTTTTTCAAGCTTTGCTTGTGCTCTTTTGTCAGCCTTTAGCTGTTTGGCTTCTTCCTTCAACCTTCTGGTTTCTTCCCTCTTGGCTATTGAGAATTTGGGATGTCCTTGCAACACACATATGCTCTTTCCCTCTCTGAAGATAATAGCCATGTTCCTCCTTACAGCCACATCCATGGTCTCTTTGAGCTTTGTGATACTTCTACCCAAAAGCTTGTCCTCATCAGCCTTTGGAAGAGGAAAATCCACTTCTTTCAGAGGATTCTTTGTAGAGTCCTTATTGGATCTGTTGTTGGGCTTGAGAACCATAGGTTTCAGATCCTTGGAAGAAGTCTCTCCAACCTTATTCCTCCCTACTGACTTGAGCTCCATAATAATTGATTCCACTTTTGTGCTATGCTTCACAAATTGTGATTGAGAAGTTGTAGAACCAAATATTTGTTGCATCTTTTCATCAATCTTCTTCCTTTGCTCTTTGACTTGCAATTCAGCTGCTGCTATCTGGATTAGATCAATTCCATCAAGCTTTCCTTTGATTTGAATAATTGGAGAAGTGGTGATGGCAGGAACTAGCACTTGAGAAATTTGAACTGTTGTTGATTGCCTTTTTGTTATCATCAAGGGTAGGGGTCAAGCCTTGTGCATTTGCCAGCTGCATGAGTAGATTTGTTTGAGTTTGTTGATTCTGAAGAATGGTGACCATAGAGTCTTCAATGATCTGAACTCTGGTTTCCAATCTGGCCAGTCTCTTGTCAGCATCAGATTCTTTCCTCAGTCTCCCCAACAAATCTTGCATAGTACCATAAGGTATGACTGAATCCAACTTCTCAGCATTGTAGGATTTTAGATCAGCAATATCCTGCTTGAGCTCATCCACACTTAGATTTTGTTTGAAATGCTGCAACTACAAGAGATGCAGAGATTCCAGATGAGCTTGAAGAATTGCCTTGGTACCAGCATCTGTAGTCTCCTGAAGGGCCTTCTGAATTGACATGACTTGTCTGACCAAAGTGACACCAAACTCTCCTGGTGTTGATACTTTTGCCCATGCCCATTCAGGAAGATCTGGAACAGAACTTGGGCCTGCTACTCCCCCTAAGTTCATGCTCTTATCCAAAGAATCAGAGTCATCATCATTAGAATTTACTCCAAATTCTTCAGATTGCTCACCAGCTTGAGAAGGCAGCTTGTTAACAACAGCTTTATCTCAGAGAAGAGATTCTGAAGTGTGTACAATGTTTAATGTCTGTTCTGCCTCCACATTGCCCTGAGCAGCCAATATTTGATAGGCTGAAACAGGATGAGTAAAAGTGTCAGCATCCAAGGAAATGTTATCAATTACAGCTTTGTAATGTTGCTGAAATTGTCTTTCCTTTTCTGCATCATCCACTTTCATTGACTCACTAGCAATGGCTAGATCCACCCTTATAGCTTCTGTACCTGCCTTTCTCTCCTTTTCTCTATTTTCTTGCATCAGGGGCTCCCCCTGGCTCACACACACCCTCACACCCTCACCCTCACCTTCTAAGGTGGCACTCCCCTCACTCACTTTTGCCATGCTGGAAGAAATAGCTTGCATAAGGTGACTCTCAACCTCTCCTTTTGCCTGGGAGCAACCCAGCCTCTCACTCAAAAGATCATTCCCTTCCCTCAAACCTAAAAGTGATTGTACAGTAGCCATGTCCTCTACAGTTGGAATTGTTTTTGTTATGGGTGTAGAGACCATCAACGGATAGGGAGTATCCGTTGAAGTGGAAACTGATGGTATCAACGGATAACTGCTGTTAAGCTTATCCGTTGAAGAACAACCACTTGTCAATGGATGAGAGATATCCATTGAAGAAGGAAAAGATGTAGATATAGAAAGTGACACAATTGTTGAGTCTGTGTGAATTGATTTTAAGTGAGGTAACACAGATTCTTCAACTACATCTGAAAGAATTGGCTGATGATCC